>NC_134690.1:1172500-1232500 GCF_050947455.1 Rhinoderma darwinii | reverse complement strand
AACACCCATCACCAAGTGTAATGTGCATCTAGTGGTGGAGAACACCTCATCACCGAGTGTAATGTGCATCTAGTGGTGGAGAACATCTCATCACCGAGTGTAATGTGCATCTCGAGACCGTCCTGTGGGCACTCTTATACTCTGCTCTTTCATCCAATGTACTGCCACAGTGACACGACAGAAGTTATAACATGTGGGGGACCAACTTCTGAGACTCCACCGATCGTTAGAATGAAGGGGCAGAAGCTCCTGGTTGAGCACTATGCCTGTCTGTGTTTGATTGCATTTTTCACCTCTCCTTGAGAGCCAAGAGAGATGTAAACCAATGAGCACATCGCATAGCAAGCAACATTTACCCCTTCAATACAAAGACCTATCAAAAGTTTTAACTGATTTTAAACAAAGTGCTTTTTTCAGGGAAGACATAAAGAACAGCTGCTCTGCAGCACAGAAAGCAAACTATGGTTTGAAATTGTGTCTCAACTTTTGGAGATTACTTTCAAACCCTCTGATTCTATATAACCAGTGTTGGAACAGACTGCATTACAACACCCTTTAGGGCAGGATTTGGGCGGTTTTGCTTTTCAGGACAGAGCATTTTGATGTCATAATGGCAAGAAAAAGGCAATTAACAAAAGAAGACAAACAGACAATTATAACCTTTAGAAGTGTAGGTCTGTCCTACTGAAAAATTGCCAAGGTGGCAGTCCGTACAGATTCCCATGCCATCAAAAGGCACTTGGAAACTGGTGAAAACTCTGACAGGAAGAAGTTTGGCAGACCAAAGGCCACTACAAAACCAGATGACAAGGTTTAGAGTCAACAGTTTGCGTGATCGGCGCCTCACAGCACAAAATCTTCAATCCCCTCTTAATGCATCAAAAAGTAAACAAATTTCCATTTCAACTGTGAAGATGTCACATTGGGTACGTGGACCAACTGGGTCGTACCGCCTTGACGGTATGGCAGCTGGCCAACAGGACACAGGTCACAGTCTATAGTTCGTATAGGTGTACCTGTGGTAGCTCAGACAGTAGCAAGACAGGCTTGTCTGGGACTTAGGCAGCAGGCAGGCATCAGGCATGGTGAAGCAGGACAGGTGTGGTACTCAGCGCAGCATGACTCCAACTCAATATGGCACTTGACCAGGATAGCACGGGATACAGGTAGCAGGAACGGAAAACACTGGGAAGTGGAAAACACTTAGGAGACAATTTGCGTAGACAGACTAGGGTAACGACAACAAAGCTCAGGCAAGGCAGGAAGGGGCTGGTCCCCTCTTATAGTCCAGGGTGCTCATGGGCTAATTTGGAACTTTAAGTCAGATGCGTGCGCTGGAAAAAATTAAGAGCAGGCACGGGCGTGCGCGCGCACCCTACGGGGTCCGGCCAATAGAAGCGAAAGTGAGCGCTGGCGTCTCCTGAGGAGGTGGGGGCCAGCGCTCACAGACCCATGGCTGTGGCTGTCAGGAGGTGAGTGAGCCTGACAACCCGCCGCCATGGGCATGACAGAAGAGAAGACTTCTATGTGCAAGTTTGAAAAGTTGAGTATCAGTAAGGGCCTGTTCACATCAGCGTTGGCAGTGTCCGGGAACCGGGAGGTCAGCTGTCCCCGACTGCTGACACTCCACCCTTGCTGGCCAGCGCTCCATCGCTGCTGATTCGGCAATTAACCCCTTAAATGCGTCAATCAATTACGATCGCCGTATTTAAGGGGTTTGTAGCACATCGGCAACTCAACAATGGAATGCCAGGGGCTGCCCGCGGTTGGCATGGCAACTGGAGGCCTCCAGCTGGTTCTGATAGGCTTGTTGTCAGAGTGACAGGAAGCCACTGAGTGGTTCCCAGTGCACACTGTCGATGACCATGCGAACCGGGAGGTCAGCTGACTCTGACAGCCGACACGCCACTGTTTCCGGCCAGCCAAAAATCATATTTGGTATCACCGCGTTTGACCCCAACTATAAATCTACAATGTTACTTTTACTGTACGTTATACACCACAAAAAAAACCAATAAAAACTATGCCAGAATCGCTATTTTTTTTAAATAAAAGTTGATCAAAAGTCGCATGTAACCCAAAATAGTCCCAATAAAAACTAAAACCCGTACTGCAAAAAACAAGCAATTACACAACTTTTTTGGAAAATAAAAAAGTTATGGCTCTCAGAATATGGTGACACCAAAGATAAATTATTTAAAAAAAAAGAGATTTTATTGTGCAAACGCTCCAAAACATAAAAAACTATACACACATATGGTATCGCCGTAATTGTACCGATCCGCAGAATAAAGTAAAATGTAATTTATTGCGCACGGTGAATACAGTAAAAAAAAATAATGAAAAACATTGTCAGAATTGCTGGTTTTTGGTCACCTTGCTTGCCAAAAAAATGGAATAAAAAGTAATCAAAAAATCGCATGTACCTGAAAATAGCAGCAATGAAAACTACAGATTGTCCCGCAACAAATAAGCCCTCACATGGCGCCGGTGGAGAAAAAATAAAAGAGTTCTGGCTCTCAGAATATGGCGATGCAAAATGTGCAGAGTGTCCAAAAGCGGATAAGATCGGGCGCCATTTATCAGTGCGACACCGGCCACATATCTGTGGATTATTATCTATTTACACCATTATTATACCCTGATGTACTCCTCACATATTACATATACCCTGATGTACTCCTCACATATTACATATACCCTGATGTACTCCTCACATATTACCATATACCCTGATGTACTCCTCACATATTACATATACCCTGATGTACTCCTCACATATTACATATACCCTGATGTACTCCTCACATATTACATATACCCTGATGTACTCCTCACATATTACATATATCCTGATGTACTCCTCACATATTACATATACCCTGATGTACTCCTCACATATTACATATACCCTGATGTGCTCCTCACAGATTACATATACCCTGATGTACTCCTCACATATTACATATACCCTGATGTGCTCCTCACATATTACATATACCCTGATGTACTCCTCACATATTACATATACCCTGATGTACTCCTCACATATTACATATATCCTGATGTACTCCTCACATATTACATATACCCTGATGTACTCCTCACATATTACATATATCCTGATGTACTTCTCACATATTACATACATCCTGATGTACACCTCACATATTACATATACCCTGATGTACTCCTCACATATTACATATACCCTGATGTACTCCTCACATATTACATATACCCTGATGTACTCCTCACATATTACATATATCCTGATGTACTCCTCAGATATTACATATACCCTGATGTACTCCTCACATATTACATATACCCTGATGTACTCCTCACATATTACATATATCCTGATGTACTCCTCACAGATTACATATACCCTGATGTACTCCTCACATATTACATATACCCTGATGTACTCCTCACATATTACATATATCCTGATGTACTCCTCACATATTACATATATATCCTGATGTACTCCTCACATATTACATATACCCTGATGTACTCCTCACATATTACATATACCCTGATGTACTCCTCACATATTACATATACCCTGATGTACTCCTCACATATTACATATATCCTGATGTACTCCTCACATATTACACATATCCTGATGTACTCCTCACATATTACATATACCCTGATGTACTCCTCACATATTACATATATCCTGATGTACTCCTCACATATTACATATATCCTGATGTACTCCTCACATATTACATATATCCTGATGTACTCCTCACATATTACATATATCCTGATGTACTCCTCATATATTACATATAACCTGATGTACTCCTCACATATTACATATATCCTGATGTACTCCTCACATATTACATATATCCTGATATACTCCTCACATATTACACATATCCTGATGTACTCCTCACATATTACATATATCCTGATGTACTCCTCACATATTACATATATATCCTGATGTACTCCTCACATATTACATATATCCTGATGTACTCCTCACATATTACATATATCCTGATGTACTCCTCACATATTACACATATCCTGATGTACTCCTCACATATTACATATACCCTGATGTACTCCTCACATATTACATATATCCTGATGTACTCCTCACATATTACATATATCCTGATGTACTCCTACATATTACATATTACCTGATGTACTCCTCACATATTACATATATCCTGATGTACTCCTCATATATTACATATAACCTGATGTACTCCTCACATATTACATATATCCTGATGTACTCCTCACATATTACATATATCCTGATATACTCCTCACATATTACACATATCCTGATGTACTCCTCACATATTACATATATCCTGATGTACTCCTCACATATTACATATATATCCTGATGTACTCCTCACATATTACATATACCCTGATGTACTCCTCACATATTACATATACCCTGATGTACTCCTCACATATTACATATACCCTGATGTACTCCTCACATATTACATATATCCTGATGTACTCCTCACATATTACATATAACCTGATGTACTCCTCACATATTACATATACCCTGATGTACTCCTCACAATTTACATATATCCTGATGTACTCCTCACATATTACATATACCCTGATGTACTCCTCACATAATACATATACCCTGATGTACTCCTCACATATACATATACCCTGATGTACTCCTCACATGTTACATATATCCTGATGTACTCCTCACATATTACATATATATCCTGATGTACTCCTCACATATTACATATACCCTGATGTACTCCCTCACATATTACATATACCCTGATGTACTCCTCACATATTACATATACCCTGATGTACTCCTCACATATTACATATATCCTGATGTACTCCTCACATATTACATATAACCTGATGTACTCCTCACATATTACATATACCCTGATGTACTCCTCACATATTCATATATCCTGATGTACTCCTCACATATTACATATACCCTGATGTACTCCTCACATATTACATATACCCTGATGTACTCCTCACATATTACATATACACTGATGTACTCCTCACATGTTACATATATCCTGATGTACTCCAAACATATTACATATATCCTGATTTACTCCTCACATATTACATATACCCTGATGTACTCCTCACATATTACATATACCCTGATGTACTCCTCACAACTTACATATACCCTGATGTACTCCTCACATATTACACATACCCTGATCTACTCCTCACATATTACATATACCCTGATGTACTCCTCACATATTACATATATCCTGATGTACTCCTCACATATTACATATACCCTGATGTACTCCTCACATATTACATATACCCTGATGTACTCCTCACATATTACATATATCCTGATGTACTCCTCACATATTACATATAACCTGATGTACTCCTCACATATTACATATACCCTGATGTACTCCTCACATATTACATATATCCTGATGTACTCCTCACATATTACATATACCCTGATGTACTCCTCACATATTACATATACCCTGATGTACTCCTCACATATTACATATACCCTGATGTACTCCTCACATGTTACATATATCCTGATGTACTCCAAACATGTTACATATATCCTGATTTACTCCTCACATATTACATATACCCTGATGTACTCCTCACAACTTACATATACCCTGATGTACTCCTCACATATTACATATACCCTGATGTACTCCTCACATATTACATATACCCTGATGTACTCCTCACATATTACATATACCCTGATGTACTCCTCACATATTACATATATCCTGATGTACTCCTCACATATTACATATATCCTGATGTACTCCTCACATATTACATATACCCTGATGTGCTCCTCACATATTACATATACCCTGATGTACTCCTCACATATTACATATACCCTGATGTACTCCTCACATATTACATATATCCTGATGTACTCCTCACATATTACATATACCCTGATGTACTCCTCACATATTACATATATATCCTGATGTACTCCTCACATATTACATATACCCTGATGTACCCCTCACATATTACATATACCCTGATGTACTCCTCACATATTACATATATCCTGATGTACTCCTCACATATTACATATATCCTGATGTACTCCTCATATATTACATATAACCTGATGTACTCCTCACATATTACATATATCCTGATGTACTCCTCACATATTACATATATCCTGATGTACTTCTCACATATTACATACATCCTGATGTACTCCTCACATATTACATATATCCTGATGTACTCCTCACATATTACATATATCCTGATGTACTCCTCACATATTACATATACCCTGATGTGCTCCTCACATATTACATATACCCTGATGTACTCCTCACATATTACATATACCCTGATGTACTCCTCACATATTACATATATCCTGATGTACTCCTCACATATTACATATACCCTGATGTACTCCTCACATATTACATATATATCCTGATGTACTCCTCACATATTACATATACCCTGATGTACCCCTCACATATTACATATACCCTGATGTACTCCTCACATATTACATATATCCTGATGTACTCCTCACATATTACATATATCCTGATGTACTCCTCATATATTACATATAACCTGATGTACTCCTCACATATTACATATATCCTGATGTACTCCTCACATATTACATATATCCTGATGTACTTCTCACATATTACATACATCCTGATGTACTCCTCACATATTACATATACCCTGATGTACTCCTCACATATTACATATATCCTGATGTACTCCTCACAGATTACATATACCCTGATGTACTCCTCACATATTACATATACCCTGATGTACTCCTCACATATTACATAATATCCTGATGTACTCCTCACATATTACATATATATCCTGATGTACTCCTCACATATTACATATACCCTGATGTACTCCTCACATATTACATATACCCTGATGTACTCCTCACATATTACATATACCCTGATGTACTCCTCAACATATTACATATATCCTGATGTACTCCTCACATATTACATATAGCCTGATGTACTCCTCACATATTACATATACCCTGATGTACTCCTCACATATACATATATCCTGATGTACTCCTCACATATTACATATACCCTGATGTACTCCTCACATATTACATATACCCTGATGTACTCCTCACATATTACATATACACTGATGTACTCCTCACATGTTACATATATCCTGATGTACTCCAAACATATTACATATATCCTGATTTACTCCTCACATATTACATATACCCTGATGTACTCCTCACATATTACATATACCCTGATGTACTCCTCACAACTTACATATACCCTGATGTACTCCTCACATATTACACATACCCTGATCTACTCCTCACATATTACATATACCCTGATGTACTCCTCACATATTACATATATCCTGATGTACTCCTCACATATTACATATACCCTGATGTACTCCTCACATATTACATATACCCTGATGTACTCCTCACATATTACATATATCCTGATGTACTCCTCACATATTACATATAACCTGATGTACTCCTCACATATTACATATACCCTGATGTACTCCTCACATATTACATATATCCTGATGTACTCCTCACATATTACATATACCCTGATGTACTCCTCACATATTACATATACCCTGATGTACTCCTCACATATTACATATACCCTGATGTACTCCTCACATGTTACATATATCCTGATGTACTCCAAACATATTACATATATCCTGATTTACTCCTCACATATTACATATACCCTGATGTACTCCTCACAACTTACATATACCCTGATGTACTCCTCACATATTACATATACCCTGATGTACTCCTCACATATTACATATACCCTGATGTAGTCCTCACATATTACATATACCCTGATGTACTCCTCACATATTACATATATCCTGATGTACTCCTCACATATTACATATATCCTGATGTACTCCTCACATATTACATATACCCTGATGTGCTCCTCACATATTACATATACCCTGATGTACTCCTCACATATTACATATACCCTGATGTACTCCTCACATATTACATATATCCTGATGTACTCCTCACATATTACATATACCCTGATGTACTCCTCACATATTACATATATATCCTGATGTACTCCTCACATATTACATATACCCTGATGTACCCCTCACATATTACATATACCCTGATGTACTCCTCACATATTACATATATCCTGATGTACTCCTCACATATTACATATATCCTGATGTACTCCTCATATATTACATATAACCTGATGTACTCCTCACATATTACATATATCCTGATGTACTCCTCACATATTACATATATCCTGATGTACTCCTCACATATTACACATATCCTGATGTACTCCTCACATATTACATATACCCTGATGTACTCCTCACATATTACATATATCCTGATGTACTCCTCACATATTACATATATATCCTGATGTACTCCTCACATATTACATATACCCTGATGTACTCCTCACATATTACATATACCCTGATGTACTCCTCACATATTACATATACCCTGATGTACTCCTCACATATTACATATATCCTGATGTACTCCTCACATATTACATATAACCTGATGTACTCCTCACATATTACATATACCCTGATGTACTCCTCACATTTTACATATATCCTGATGTACTCCTCACATATTACATATACCCTGATGTACTCCTCACATATTACATATACCCTGATGTACTCCTCACATATTACATATACCCTGATGTACTCCTCACATGTTACATATATCCTGATGTACTCCTCACATATTACATATATATCCTGATGTACTCCTCACATATTACATATACCCTGATGTACTCCTCACATATTACATATACCCTGATGTACTCCTCACATATTACATATACCCTGATGTACTCCTCACATATTACATATATCCTGATGTACTCCTTACATATTACATATAACCTGATGTACTCCTCACATATTACATATACCCTGATGTACTCCTCACATATTACATATATCCTGATGTACTCCTCACATATTACATATACCCTGATGTACTCCTCACATATTACATATACCCTGATGTACTCCTCACATATTACATATACACTGATGTACTCCTCACATGTTACATATATCCTGATGTACTCCAAACATATTACATATATCCTGATTTACTCCTCACATATTACATATACCCTGATGTACTCCTCACATATTACATATACCCTGATGTACTCCTCACAACTTACATATACCCTGATGTACTCCTCACATATTACACATACCCTGATCTACTCCTCACATATTACATATACCCTGATGTACTCCTCACATATTACATATATCCTGATGTACTCCTCACATATTACATATACCCTGATGTACTCCTCACATATTACATATACCCTGATGTACTCCTCACATATTACATATATCCTGATGTACTCCTCACATATTACATATAACCTGATGTACTCCTCACATATTACATATACCCTGATGTACTCCTCACATATTCCATATATCCTGATGTACTCCTCACATATTACATATACCCTGATGTACTCCTCACATATTACATATACCCTGATGTACTCCTCACATATTACATATACCCTGATGTACTCCTCACATGTTACATATATCCTGATGTACTCCAAACATATTACATATATCCTGATTTACTCCTCACATATTACATATACCCTGATGTACTCCTCACAACTTACATATACCCTGATGTACTCCTCACATATTACATATACCCTGATGTACTCCTCACATATTACATATACCCTGATGTACTCCTCACATATTACATATACCCTGATGTACTCCTCACATATTACATATACCCTGATGTAGTCCTCACATATTACATATACCCTGATGTACTCCGCACATATTACATATATCCTGATGTACTCCTCACATATTACATATATCCTGATGTACTCCTCACATATTACATATATCCTGATGTACTCCTCACATATTACATATACCCTGATGTGCTCCTCACATATTACATATACCCTGATGTACTCCTCACATATTACATATACCCTGATGTACTCCTCACATATTACATATACCCTGATGTACTCCTCACATATTACATATATATCCTGATGTACTCCTCACATATTACATATACCCTGATGTACCCCTCACATATTACATATACCCTGATGTACTCCTCACATATTACATATATCCTGATGTACTCCTCACATATTACATATATCCTGATGTACTCCTCATATATTACATATAACCTGATGTACTCCTCACATATTACATATATCCTGATGTACTCCTCACATATTACATATATCCTGATGTACTCCTCACATATTACACATATCCTGATGTACTCCTCACATATTACATATACCCTGATGTACTCCTCACATATTACATATATCCTGATGTACTCCTCACATATTACATATATATCCTGATGTACTCCTCACATATTACATATACCCTGATGTACTCCTCACATATTACATATACCCTGATGTACTCCTCACATATTACATATACCCTGATGTACTCCTCACATATTACATATATCCTGATGTACTCCTCACATATTACATATACCCTGATGTACTCCTCACATTTTACATATATCCTGATGTACTCCTCACATATTACATATACCCTGATGTACTCCTCACATATTACATATACCCTGATGTACTCCTCACATATTACATATACCCTGATGTACTCCTCACATGTTACATATATCCTGATGTACTCCAAACATGTTACATATATCCTGATTTACTCCTCACATATTACATATACCCTGATGTACTCCTCACATATTACATATACCCTGATGTACTCCTCACAACTTACATATACCCTGATGTACTCCTCACATATTACACATACCCTGATCTACTCCTCACATATTACATATACCCTGATGTACTCCTCACATATTACATATATCCTGATGTACTCCTCACATATTACATATACCCTGATGTACTCCTCACATATTACATATACCCTGATGTACTCCTCACATATTACATATATCCTGATGTACTCCTCACATATTACATATAACCTGATGTACTCCTCACATATTACATATACCCTGATGTACTCCTCACATATTACATATATCCTGATGTACTCCTCACATATTACATATACCCTGATGTACTCCTCACATATTACATATACCCTGATGTACTCCTCACATATTACATATACCCTGATGTACTCCTCACATGTTACATATATCCTGATGTACTCCAAACATATTACATATATCCTGATTTACTCCTCACATATTACATATACCCTGATGTACTCCTCACATATTACATATACCCTGATGTACTCCTCACAACTTACATACACCCTGATGTACTCCTCACATATTACATATACCCTGATGTACTCCTCACATATTACATATACCCTGATGTACTCCTCACATATTACATATACCCTGATGTACTCCTCACATATTACATATACCCTGATGTAGTCCTCACATATTACATATACCCTGATGTACTCCTCACATATTACATATATCCTGATGTACTCCTCACATATTACATATATCCTGATGTACTCCTCACATATTACATATACCCTGATGTGCTCCTCACATATTACATATACCCTGATGTACTCCTCACATATTACATATACCCTGATGTACTCCTCACATATTACATATACCCTGATGTACTCCTCACATATTACATATATATCCTGATGTACTCCTCACATATTACATATACCCTGATGTACCCCTCACATATTACATATACCCTGATGTACTCCTCACATATTACATATATCCTGATGTACTCCTCACATATTACATATATCCTGATGTACTCCTCATATATTACATATAACCTGATGTACTCCTCACATATTACATATATCCTGATGTACTCCTCACATATTACATATATCCTGATGTACTCCTCACATATTACACATATCCTGATGTACTCCTCACATATTACATATACCCTGATGTACTCCTCACATATTACATATATCCTGATGTACTCCTCACATATTACATATATATCCTGATGTACTCCTCACATATTACATATACCCTGATGTACTCCTCACATATTACATATACCCTGATGTACTCCTCACATATTACATATACCCTGATGTGCTCCTCACATATTACATATATCCTGATGTACTCCTCACATATTACATATAACCTGATGTACTCCTCACATATTACATATACCCTGATGTACTCCTCACATTTTACATATATCCTGATGTACTCCTCACATATTACATATACCCTGATGTACTCCTCACATATTACATATACCCTGATGTACTCCTCACATATTACATATACCCTGATGTACTCCTCACATGTTACATATATCCTGATGTACTCCAAACATATTACATATATCCTGATGTACTCCTCACATATTACATATATCCTGATGTACTCCTCACATATTACATATACCCTGATGTACTCCTCACATATTACATATACCCTGATGTACTCCTCACATATTACATATACCCTGATGTACTCCTCACATATTACATATATCCTGATGTACTCCTCACATATTACATATACCCTGATGTACTCCTCACATATTACATATACCCTGATGTGCTCCTCACAGATTACATATACCCTGATGTACTCCTCACATATTACATATACCCTGATGTGCTCCTCACATATTACATATACCCTGATGTACTCCTCACATATTACATATACCCTGATGTACTCCTCACATATTACATATATCCTGATGTACTCCTCACATATTACATATACCCTGATGTACTCCTCACATATTACATATATCCTGATGTACTTCTCACATATTACATACATCCTGATGTACTCCTCACATATTACATATACCCTGATGTACTCCTCACATATTACATATATCCTGATGTACTCCTCACAGATTACATATACCCTGATGTACTCCTCACATATTACATATACCCTGATGTACTCCTCACATATTACATATATCCTGATGTACTCCTCACATATTACATATATATCCTGATGTACTCCTCACATATTACATATACCCTGATGTACTCCTCACATATTACATATACCCTGATGTACTCCTCACATATTACATATACCCTGATGTACTCCTCACAACTTACATATACCCTGATGTACTCCTCACATATTACACATACCCTGATCTACTCCTCACATATTACATATACCCTGATGTACTCCTCACATATTACATATATCCTGATGTACTCCTCACATATTACATATACCCTGATGTACTCCTCACATATTACATATACCCTGATGTACTCCTCACATATTACATATATCCTGATGTACTCCTCACATATTACATATAACCTGATGTACTCCTCACATATTACATATACCCTGATGTACTCCTCACATATTACATATATCCTGATGTACTCCTCACATATTACATATACCCTGATGTACTCCTCACATATTACATATACCCTGATGTACTCCTCACATATTACATATACCCTGATGTACTCCTCACATATTACATATACCCTGATGTACTCCTCACATGTTACATATATCCTGATGTACTCCAAACATATTACATATATCCTGATTTACTCCTCACATATTACATATACCCTGATGTACTCCTCACAACTTACATATACCCTGATGTACTCCTCACATATTACATATACCCTGATGTACTCCTCACATATTACATATACCCTGATGTACTCCTCACATATTACATATACCCTGATGTACTCCTCACATATTACATATACCCTGATGTAGTCCTCACATATTACATATACCCTGATGTACTCCTCACATATTACATATATCCTGATGTACTCCTCACATATTACATATATCCTGATGTACTCCTCACATATTACATATACCCTGATGTGCTCCTCACATATTACATATACCCTGATGTACTCCTCACATATTACATATACCCTGATGTACTCCTCACATATTACATATACCCTGATGTACTCCTCACATATTACATATACCCTGATGTACTCCTCACATATTACATATATATCCTGATGTACTCCTCACATATTACATATACCCTGATGTACCCCTCACATATTACATATACCCTGATGTACTCCTCACATATTACATATATCCTGATGTACTCCTCACATATTACATATATCCTGATGTACTCCTCATATATTACATATAACCTGATGTACTCCTCACATATTACATATATCCTGATGTACTCCTCACATATTACATATATCCTGATGTACTCCTCACATATTACACATATCCTGATGTACTCCTCACATATTACATATACCCTGATGTACTCCTCACATATTACATATATCCTGATGTACTCCTCACATATTACATATATATCCTGATGTACTCCTCACATATTACATATACCCTGATGTACTCCTCACATATTACATATACCCTGATGTACTCCTCACATATTACATATACCCTGATGTACTCCTCACATATTACATATATCCTGATGTACTCCTCACATATTACATATAACCTGATGTACTCCTCACATATTACATATACCCTGATGTACTCCTCACATTTTACATATATCCTGATGTACTCCTCACATATTACATATACCCTGATGTACTCCTCACATATTACATATACCCTGATGTACTCCTCACATATTACATATACCCTGATGTACTCCTCACATGTTACATATATCCTGATGTACTCCTCACATATTACATATATATCCTGATGTACTCCTCACATATTACATATACCCTGATGTACTCCTCACATATTACATATACCCTGATGTACTCCTCACATATTACATATACCCTGATGTACTCCTCACATATTACATATATCCTGATGTACTCCTCACATATTACATATAACCTGATGTACTCCTCACATATTACATATACCCTGATGTACTCCTCACATATTACATATATCCTGATGTACTCCTCACATATTACATATACCCTGATGTACTCCTCACATATTACATATACCCTGATGTACTCCTCACATATTACATATACACTGATGTACTCCTCACATGTTACATATATCCTGATGTACTCCAAACATATTACATATATCCTGATGTACTCCTCACATATTACATATACCCTGATGTACTCCTCACATATTACATATACCCTGATGTACTCCTCACAACTTACATATACCCTGATGTACTCCTCACATATTACACATACCCTGATCTACTCCTCACATATTACATATACCCTGATGTACTCCTCACATATTACATATATCCTGATGTACTCCTCACATATTACATATACCCTGATGTACTCCTCACATATTACATATACCCTGATGTACTCCTCACATATTACATATATCCTGATGTACTCCTCACATATTACATATAACCTGATGTACTCCTCACATATTACATATACCCTGATGTACTCCTCACATATTACATATATCCTGATGTACTCCTCACATATTACATATACCCTGATGTACTCCTCACATATTACATATACCCTGATGTACTCCTCACATGTTACATATATCCTGATGTACTCCAAACATGTTACATATATCCTGATTTACTCCTCACATATTACATATACCCTGATGTACTCCTCACAACTTACATATACCCTGATGTACTCCTCACATATTACATATACCCTGATGTACTCCTCACATATTACATATACCCTGATGTACTCCTCACATATTACATATACCCTGATGTACTCCTCACATATTACATATATCCTGATGTACTCCTCACATATTACATATATCCTGATGTACTCCTCACATATTACATATACCCTGATGTGCTCCTCACATATTACATATACCCTGATGTACTCCTCACATATTACATATACCCTGATGTACTCCTCACATATTACATATATCCTGATGTACTCCTCACATATTACATATACCCTGATGTACTCCTCACATATTACATATATATCCTGATGTACTCCTCACATATTACATATACCCTGATGTACCCCTCACATATTACATATACCCTGATGTACTCCTCACATATTACATATATCCTGATGTACTCCTCACATATTACATATATCCTGATGTACTCCTCATATATTACATATAACCTGATGTACTCCTCACATATTACATATATCCTGATGTACTCCTCACATATTACATATATCCTGATGTACTTCTCACATATTACATACATCCTGATGTACTCCTCACATATTACATATACCCTGATGTACTCCTCACATATTACATATATCCTGATGTACTCCTCACAGATTACATATACCCTGATGTACTCCTCACATATTACATATACCCTGATGTACTCCTCACATATTACATATATCCTGATGTACTCCTCACATATTACATATATATCCTGATGTACTCCTCACATATTACATATACCCTGATGTACTCCTCACATATTACATATACCCTGATGTACTCCTCACATATTACATATACCCTGATGTACTCCTCACATATTACATATATCCTGATGTACTCCTCACATATTACATATAGCCTGATGTACTCCTCACATATTACATATACCCTGATGTACTCCTCACATATTACATATATCCTGATGTACTCCTCACATATTACATATACCCTGATGTACTCCTCACATATTACATATACCCTGATGTACTCCTCACATATTACATATACACTGATGTACTCCTCACATGTTACATATATCCTGATGTACTCCAAACATATTACATATATCCTGATTTACTCCTCACATATTACATATACCCTGATGTACTCCTCACATATTACATATACCCTGATGTACTCCTCACAACTTACATATACCCTGATGTACTCCTCACATATTACACATACCCTGATCTACTCCTCACATATTACATATACCCTGATGTACTCCTCACATATTACATATATCCTGGTGTACTCCTCACATATTACATATACCCTGATGTACTCCTCACATATTACATATACCCTGATGTACTCCTCACATATTACATATATCCTGATGTACTCCTCACATATTACATATAACCTGATGTACTCCTCACATATTACATATACCCTGATGTACTCCTCACATATTACATATATCCTGATGTACTCCTCACATATTACATATACCCTGATGTACTCCTCACATATTACATATACCCTGATGTACTCCTCACATATTACATATACCCTGATGTACTCCTCACATGTTACATATATCCTGATGTACTCCAAACATATTACATATATCCTGATTTACTCCTCACATATTACATATACCCTGATGTACTCCTCACAACTTACATATACCCTGATGTACTCCTCACATATTACATATACCCTGATGTACTCCTCACATATTACATATACCCTGATGTAGTCCTCACATATTACATATACCCTGATGTACTCCTCACATATTACATATATCCTGATGTACTCCTCACATATTACATATATCCTGATGTACTCCTCACATATTACATATACCCTGATGTGCTCCTCACATATTACATATACCCTGATGTACTCCTCACATATTACATATACCCTGATGTACTCCTCACATATTACATATATCCTGATGTACTCCTCACATATTACATATACCCTGATGTACTCCTCACATATTACATATATATCCTGATGTACTCCTCACATATTACATATACCCTGATGTACCCCTCACATATTACATATACCCTGATGTACTCCTCACATATTACATATATCCTGATGTACTCCTCACATATTACATATATCCTGATGTACTCCTCATATATTACATATAACCTGATGTACTCCTCACATATTACATATATCCTGATGTACTCCTCACATATTACATATATCCTGATGTACTCCTCACATATTACACATATCCTGATGTACTCCTCACATATTACATATACCCTGATGTACTCCTCACATATTACATATATCCTGATGTACTCCTCACATATTACATATATATCCTGATGTACTCCTCACATATTACATATACCCTGATGTACTCCTCACATATTACATATACCCTGATGTACTCCTCACATATTACATATACCCTGATGTACTCCTCACATATTACATATATCCTGATGTACTCCTCACATATTACATATAACCTGATGTACTCCTCACATATTACATATACCCTGATGTACTCCTCACATTTTACATATATCCTGATGTACTCCTCACATATTACATATACCCTGATGTACTCCTCACATATTACATATACCCTGATGTACTCCTCACATATTACATATACCCTGATGTACTCCTCACATGTTACATATATCCTGATGTACTCCTCACATATTACATATATATCCTGATGTACTCCTCACATATTACATATACCCTGATGTACTCCTCACATATTACATATACCCTGATGTACTCCTCACATATTACATATACCCTGATGTACTCCTCACATATTACATATATCCTGATGTACTCCTTACATATTACATATAACCTGATGTACTCCTCACATATTACATATACCCTGATGTACTCCTCACATATTACATATATCCTGATGTACTCCTCACATATTACATATACCCTGATGTACTCCTCACATATTACATATACCCTGATGTACTCCTCACATATTACATATACACTGATGTACTCCTCACATGTTACATATATCCTGATGTACTCCAAACATATTACATATATCCTGATTTACTCCTCACATATTACATATACCCTGATGTACTCCTCACATATTACATATACCCTGATGTACTCCTCACAACTTACATATACCCTGATGTACTCCTCACATATTACATATATCCTGATGTACTCCTCACATATTACATATAACCTGATGTACTCCTCACATATTACATATATCCTGATGTACTCCTCACATATTACATATACCCTGATGTACTCCTCACATATTACATATACCCTGATGTACTCCTCACATATTACATATACCCTGATGTACTCCTCACATATTACATATACCCTGATGTACTCCTCACATGTTACATATATCCTGATGTACTCCAAACATATTACATATATCCTGATTTACTCCTCACATATTACATATACCCTGATGTACTCCTCACATATTACATATACCCTGATGTACTCCTCACAACTTACATACACCCTGATGTACTCCTCACATATTACATATACCCTGATGTACTCCTCACATATTACATATACCCTGATGTACTCCTCACATATTACATATACCCTGATGTACTCCTCACATATTACATATACCCTGATGTAGTCCTCACATATTACATATACCCTGATGTACTCCTCACATATTACATATATCCTGATGTACTCCTCACATATTACATATATCCTGATGTACTCCTCACATATTACATATACCCTGATGTGCTCCTCACATATTACATATACCCTGATGTACTCCTCACATATTACATATACCCTGATGTACTCCTCACATATTACATATACCCTGATGTACTCCTCACATATTACATATATATCCTGATGTACTCCTCACATATTACATATACCCTGATGTACCCCTCACATATTACATATACCCTGATGTACTCCTCACATATTACATATATCCTGATGTACTCCTCACATATTACATATATCCTGATGTACTCCTCATATATTACATATAACCTGATGTACTCCTCACATATTACATATATCCTGATGTACTCCTCACATATTACATATATCCTGATGTACTCCTCACATATTACACATATCCTGATGTACTCCTCACATATTACATATACCCTGATGTACTCCTCACATATTACATATATCCTGATGTACTCCTCACATATTACATATATATCCTGATGTACTCCTCACATATTACATATACCCTGATGTACTCCTCACATATTACATATACCCTGATGTACTCCTCACATATTACATATACCCTGATGTACTCCTCACATATTACATATATCCTGATGTACTCCTCACATATTACATATAACCTGATGTACTCCTCACATATTACATATACCCTGATGTACTCCTCACATTTTACATATATCCTGATGTACTCCTCACATATTACATATACCCTGATGTACTCCTCACATATTACATATACCCTGATGTACTCCTCACATATTACATATACCCTGATGTACTCCTCACATGTTACATATATCCTGATGTACTCCAAACATATTACATATATCCTGATTTACTCCTCACATATTACATATACCCTGATGTACTCCTCACATATTACATATACCCTGATGTACTCCTCACAACTTACATATACCCTGATGTACTCCTCACATATTACACATACCCTGATCTACTCCTCACATATTACATATACCCTGATGTACTCCTCACATATTACATATATCCTGATGTACTCCTCACATATTACATATACCCTGATGTACTCCTCACATATTACATATACCCTGATGTACTCCTCACATATTACATATATCCTGATGTACTCCTCACATATTACATATAACCTGATGTACTCCTCACATATTACATATACCCTGATGTACTCCTCACATATTACATATATCCTGATGTACTCCTCACATATTACATATACCCTGATGTACTCCTCACATATTACATATACCCTGATGTACTCCTCACATATTACATATACCCTGATGTACTCCTCACATGTTACATATATCCTGATGTACTCCAAACATATTACATATATCCTGATTTACTCCTCACATATTACATATACCCTGATGTACTCCTCACATATTACATATACCCTGATGTACTCCTCACAACTTACATACACCCTGATGTACTCCTCACATATTACATATACCCTGATGTACTCCTCACATATTACATATACCCTGATGTACTCCTCACATATTACATATACCCTGATGTACTCCTCACATATTACATATACCCTGATGTAGTCCTCACATATTACATATACCCTGATGTACTCCTCACATATTACATATATCCTGATGTACTCCTCACATATTACATATATCCTGATGTACTCCTCACATATTACATATACCCTGATGTGCTCCTCACATATTACATATACCCTGATGTACTCCTCACATATTACATATACCCTGATGTACTCCTCACATATTACATATATCCTGATGTACTCCTCACATATTACATATACCCTGATGTACTCCTCACATATTACATATATATCCTGATGTACTCCTCACATATTACATATACCCTGATGTACCCCTCACATATTACATATACCCTGATGTACTCCTCACATATTACATATATCCTGATGTACTCCTCACATATTACATATATCCTGATGTACTCCTCATATATTACATATAACCTGATGTACTCCTCACATATTACATATATCCTGATGTACTCCTCACATATTACACATATCCTGATGTACTCCTCACATATTACATATATCCTGATGTACTTCTCACATATTACATATAACCTGATGTACTCCTCACATATTACATATATCCTAATGTACTCCTCACATATTACACATATCCTGATGTACTCCTCACATATTACATATATCCTGATGTACTCCTCACATATTACATATATCCTGATGTACTCCTCACATATTACATATATCCTGATGTACTTCTCACATATTACATATATCCTGATGTACTCACATATTACATATATCCTGATGTACTCCTCACATATTACATATATCCTGATGTACTCCTCACATATTACATATATCCTGATGTACTCCGCACAGATTAGATATATCCTGATGTACTCCGCACATATTACATATATCCTGATGTACTCCTCACATATTACATATATCCTGATGTACTCCTCACATATTACATATACCCTGATGTACTCCTCACATATTACATATATATCCTGATGTACTCCTCACATATTACATATACCCTGATGTACTCCTCACATATTACATATACCCTGATGTACTCCTCACATATTACATATACCCTGATGTACTCCTCACATATTACATATACCCTGATGTACTCCTCACATATTACATATATCCTGATGTACTCCTCACATATTACATATACCCTGATGTACTCCTCACATATTACATATATATCCTGATGTACTCCTCACATATTACATATACCCTGATGTACTCCTCACATATTACATATACCCTGATGTACTCCTCACATATTACATATACCCTGATGTACTCCTCACATATTACATATACCCTGATGTACTCCTCACATATTACATATATATCCTGATGTACTCCTCACATATTACATATATCCTGATGTACTCCTCACAGATTACATATATCCTGATGTACTCCTCACATATTACATATATCCTGATGTACTCCTCACATATTACATATATTCCTGATGTACTCCTCACATATTACATATATCCTGATGTACTCCTCACATATTACATATATCCTGATGTACTCCTCACATATTACATATACCCTGATGTGCTCCTCACATATTACATATACCCTGATGTACTCCTCACATATTACATATACCCTGATGTACTCCTCACATATTACATATATCCTGATGTACTCCTCACATATTACATATACCCTGATGTATTCCTCACTTATTACATATACCCTGATGTACTCCTCACATATTACATATATCCTGATGTACTCCTCACATATTACATATATCCTGATGTACTCCTCACAGATTACATATACCCTGATGTACTCCTCACATATTACATATACCCTGGTGTACTCCTCACATATTACATATACCCTGATGTACTCCTCACAAATTACATATACCCTGATGTACTCCTCACATATTACATATATCCTGATGTACTCCTCACATCTTATATACCCTGATGTATTCCTCACATATTACATATACCCTGATGTACTCCTCACATATTACATATATCCTGATGTACTCCTCACATATTACATATACCCTGATGTACTCCTCACATATTACATATACCCTGATGTACTCCTCACATATTACATATACCCTGATGTACTCCTCACATATTACATATACCCTGATGTACTCCTCACATATTACATATACCCTGATGTACTCCTCACAGATTACATATACCCTGATGTACTCCTCACATATTACATATACCCTGATGTACTCCTCACATATTACATATACCCTGATGTACTCCTCACATATTACATATATCCTGATGTACTCCTCACATATTACATATACCCTGATGTATTCCTCACTTATTACATATACCCTGATGTACTCCTCACATATTACATATATCCTGATGTACTCCTCACATATTACATATACCCTGATGTACTCCTCACATATTACATATACCCTGATGTACTCCTCACATATTACATATATCCTGATGTACTCCTCACAGATTACATATACCCTGATGTACTCCTCACATATTACATATACCCTGGTGTACTCCTCACATATTACATATACCCTGATGTACTCCTCACAAATTACATATACCCTGATGTACTCCTCACATATTACATATATCCTGATGTACTCCTCACATCTTATATACCCTGATGTATTCCTCACATATTACATATATCCTGATGTACTCCTCACATATTACATATATCCTGATGTACTCCTCACATATTACATATACCCTGATGTACTCCTCACATATTACATATATCCTGATGTACTCCTCACATATTACATATACCCTGATGTACTCCTCACATATTACATATAACCTGATGTACTCCTCACATATTACATATACCCTGATGTACTCCTCACATATTACATATACCCTGATGTACTCCTCACATATTACATATACCCTGATGTACTCCTCACATATTACATATACCCTGATGTACTCCTCACATATTACATATACCCTGATGTACTCCTCACATATTACATATACCCTGATGTACTCCTCACAGATTACATATACCCTGATGTACTCCTCACATATTACATATACCCTGATGTACTCCTCACATAATACATATACCCTGATGTACTCCTCACATATTACATATATCCTGATGTACTCCTCACAGATTACATATACCCTGATGTACTCCTCACATATTACATATACCCTGATGTACTCCTCACATATTACATATATCCTGATGTACTCCGCACAGATTACATATACCCTGATGTATTCCTCACATATTACATATATCCTGATGTACTCCTCACATATTACATATATCCTGATGTACTCGTCACATATTACATATATCCTGATGTACTCCTCACATATTACATATACCCTGATGTACTCCTCACATATTACATATACCCTGATGTACTCCTCACATATTACATATATCCTGATGTGCTCCTCACATATTACATATATTCCTGATGTACTCCTCACATATTACATATACCCTGATGTACTCCTCACATATTACATATACCCTGATGTACTCCTCACATATTACATATATCCTGATGTACTCTTCACATATTACATATACCCTGATGTGCTCCTCACATATTACATATACCCTGATGTACTCCTCACATATTACATATACCCTGATGTACTCCTCACATATTACATATACCCTGATGTACTCCTCACATATTACATATACCCTGATGTACTCCTCACATATTACATATATCCTGATGTACTCCTCACAGATTACATATACCCTGATGTACTCCTCACATATTACATATACCCTGATGTACTCCTCACATATTACATATACCCTGATGTACTCCTCACATATTACATATACCCTGATGTACTCCTCACAGATTACATATATCCTGATGTACTCCTCACATATTACATATATCCTGATGTACTTCTCACATATTACATATATCCTGATGTACTCACATATTACATATACCCTGATGTGCTCCTCACATATTACATATACCCTGATGTACTCCTCACATATTACATATATCCTGATGTACTCCTCACATATTACATATATCCTGATGTACTCCTCACATATTACATATACCTTGATGTACTCCTCACAGATTACATATACCCTGATGTACTCCTCACATATTACATATATCCTGATGTACTCCTCACATATTACATATATCCTGATGTACTCCTCACATATTACATATACCCTGATGTACTCCTCACAGATTACATATACCCTGATGTACTCCTCACATATTACATATACCCTGATGTACTCCTCACATATTACATATACCCTGATGTACTCCTCACATATTACATATACCCTGATGTACTCCTCACATATTACATATACCCTGATGTACTCCTCACATATTACATATACCCTGATGTACTCCTCACAGATTACATATATCCTGATGTACTCCTCACATATTACATATATCCTGATGTACTTCTCACATATTACATATATCCTGATGTACTCCTCACATATTACATATATCCTGATGTACTCCTCACATATTACATATATCCTGATGTACTCCTCACATATTACATATATCCTGATGTGCTCCTCACACATTACATATACCCTGATGTACTCCTCACATATTATATATAGCCTGATGTACTCCTCACATATTACATATATCCTGATGTACTCCTCACATATTACATATATCCTGATGTACTCCTCACAGATTACATATACCTTGATGTACTCCTCACATATTACATATACCCTGATGTACTCCTCACAGATTACATATACCTTGATGTACTCCTCACATATTACATATATCCTGATGTACTCCTCACATATTACATATATCCTGATGTACTCCTCACAGATTACATATACCTTGATGTACTCCTCACATATTACATATACCCTGATGTACTCCTTACATATTACATATATCCTGATGTACTCCTCACATATTACATATACACTGATGTACTCCTCACATATTACATATACCCTGATGTACTCCTCACATATTACATATACCCTGATGTACTCCTCACATATTACATATATCCTGATGTGCTCCTCACATATTACATATACCCTGATGTACTTCTCATATATTACATATACCCTGATGTACTCCTCACATATTACATATATCCTGATGTACTCCTCACATATTACATATACCCTGATGTACTCCTTACATATTACATATATCCTGATGTACTCCTCACATATTACATATACCATGATGTACTCCTCACATATTACATATATCCTGATGTACTCCTCACATATTACATATATCCTGATGTACTCCTCACATATTACATATATCCTGATGTACTCCTCACATATTACATATACCCTGATGTACTCCTCACATATTACATATACCCTGATGTACTCCTCACATATTACATATATCCTGATGTGCTCCTCACATATTACATATACCCTGATGTACTTCTCATATATTACATATACCCTGATGTACTCCTCACATATTACATATATCCTGATGTACTCCTCACATATTACATATACCCTGATGTACTCCTTACATATTACATATATCCTGATGTACTCCTCACATATTACATATACCATGATGTACTCCTCACATATTACATATATCCTGATGTACTCCTCACATATTACATATATCCTGATGTACTCCTCACATATTACATATATCCTGATGTACTCCTCACATATTACATATATCCTGATGTGCTCCTCACACATTACATATACCCTGATGTACTCCTCACATATTATATATAGCCTGATGTACTCTTCACATATTACATATATCCTGATGTACTCCTCACATATTACATATACCCTGATGTACTCCTCACATATTACATATACCCTGATGTACTCCTCACATATTACATATATCCTGATGTACTCCTCACATATTACATATATCCTGATGTACTCCTCACATATTACATATACCTTGATGTACTCCTCACATATTACATATACCCTGATGTACTCCTTACATATTACATATATCCTGATGTACTCCTCACATATTACATATACACTGATGTACTCCTCACATATTACATATACCCTGATGTACTCCTCACATATTACATATACCCTGATGTACTCCTCACATATTACATATATCCTGATGTGCTCCTCACATATTACATATACCCTGATGTACTTCTCATATATTACATATACCCTGATGTACTCCTCACATATTACATATATCCTGATGTACTCCTCACATATTACATATACCCTGATGTACTCCTTACATATTACATATATCCTGATGTACTCCTCACATATTACATATATCCTGATGTGCTCCTCACATATTACATATACCCTGATGTACTCCTCACATATTACATATATCCTGATGTACACCTCACCTATTACATATACCCTGATGTACTCCTCACATATTACATATATCCTGATGTACTCCTCACATATTACATATATCCTGATGTACTCCTCACATAATACATATACCCTGATGTACTCCTCACATATTACATATACCCTGATGTACTCCTCACATATTACATATACCCTGATGTACTCCTCACATATTACATATACCCTGATGTACTCCTCACATATTACATATACCCTTATGTACTCCTCACATATTACATATATCCTGATGTACTCCTCACATATTACATATATCCTGATGTACTCCTCACATATTACATATATCCTGATGTACTCCTCACACATTACATATACCCTGATGTACTCCTCACATATTACATATACCCTGATGTACTCCTCACATATTACATATACCCTGATGTACTCCTCACATATTACATATACCCTGATGTACTCCTCACATATTACATATATCCTGATGTACTCCTCACATATTACATATACCCTGATGTACTCCTCACATATTACATATACCCTGATGTACTCCTCAAATATTACATATATCCTGATGTACTCCTCACATATTACATATACCCTGATGTACTCCACACACATTACATATATCCTCATGTACTCCTCACATATTACATATACCCTGATGTACTCCTCACGTATTACATATATCCTGATGTACTCCACACATATTACATATACCCTGATGTACTCCTCACATATTACATATACCCTGATGTACTCCTCACATATTACATATACCCTGATGTACTCCTCACATATTACATATATCCTGATGTACTCCTCACATATTACATATATCCTGATGTCTCCTCACATATTACATATACCCTGATGTACTCCTCACATATTACATATACCCTGATGTGCTCCTCACATATTACATATATCCTGATGTACTCCTCACATATTACATATAACCTGATGTACTACTCACATATTACATATAACCTGATGTACTCCTCACATATTACATATATCCTGATGTACTCCTCACATATTACATATACCCTGATGTACTCCTCACAAATTACATATATCCTGATGTACTCCTCACATATTACGTATATTCTGATGTACTCCTCACATATTACATATATCCTGATGTACTCCTCACATATTACATATACCCTGATGTACTCCTCACATATTACATATATCCTGATGTACTCCTCACATATTACATATATCCTGATGTACTCCTCACATATTACATATATCCTGATGTACTCCTCACATCTTATATACCCTGATGTACTCCTCACATATTACATATATCCTGATGTACTCCTCACATATTACATATACTCTGATGTACTCCTCACATATTACATATACCCTGATGTACTCCTCACATATTACATATACCCTGATGTACTCCTCACATATTACATATACCCTGATGTACTCCTCACAGATTACATATACCCTGATGTACTCCTCACATATTACATATACCCTGATGTACTCCTCACATAATACATATACCCTGATGTACTCCTCACATATTACATATATCCTGATGTACTCCTCACATATTACATATACCCTGATGTACTCCTCACATATTACATATACCCTGATGTACTCCTCACATATTACATATATCCTGATGTACTCTTCACATATTACATATACCCTGATGTGCTCCTCACATATTACATATACCCTGATGTACTCCTCACATATTACATATACCCTGATGTACTCCTCACATATTACATATACCCTGATGTACTCCTCACATATTACATATACCCTGATGTACTCCTCACATATTACATATACCCTGATGTGCTCCTCACATATTACATATATCCTGATGTACTCCTCACATATTACATATATCCCTGATGTACTCCTCATATCCTGATGTACTCCTCACATATTACATATACCCTTATGTACTCCTCACATATTACATATATCCTGATGTACTCCTCACATATTACATATATCCTGATGTACTCCTCACAGCTTACATATACCCTGATGTACTCCTCACATATTACATATACCCTGATGTACTCCTCACATATTACATATACCCTGATGTACTCCTCACATATTACATATATCCTGATGTACTCCTCACATATTACATATACCCTGATGTACTCCTCACATATTACATATACCCTGATGTACTCCTCACATCTTACATATACCCTGATGTACTCCTCACATATTACATATACCCTGATGTACTCCTCACATATTACATATACCATGATGTACTCCTCACATATTACATATATCCTGATGTACTCCTCACATATTACATATATCCTGATGTACTCCTCACATATTACATATATCCTGATGTACTCCTCACATATTACATATACCCTGATGTACTCCTCACATATTACATATACCCTGATGTACTCCTCACATATTACATATATCCTGATGTGCTCCTCACATATTACATATACCCTGATGTACTTCTCATATATTACATATACCCTGATGTACTCCTCACATATTACATATATCCTGATGTACTCCTCACATATTACATATACCCTGATGTACTCCTTACATATTACATATATCCTGATGTACTCCTCACATATTACATATACCATGATGTACTCCTCACATATTACATATATCCTGATGTACTCCTCACATATTACATATATCCTGATGTACTCCTCACATATTACATATATCCTGATGTACTCCTCACATATTACATATATCCTGATGTGCTCCTCACACATTACATATACCCTGATGTACTCCTCACATATTATATATAGCCTGATGTACTCTTCACATATTACATATATCCTGATGTACTCCTCACATATTACATATACCCTGATGTACTCCTCACATATTACATATACCCTGATGTACTCCTCACATATTACATATATCCTGATGTACTCCTCACATATTACATATATCCTGATGTACTCCTCACATATTACATATACCTTGATGTACTCCTCACATATTACATATACCCTGATGTACTCCTTACATATTACATATATCCTGATGTACTCCTCACATATTACATATACACTGATGTACTCCTCACATATTACATATACCCTGATGTACTCCTCACATATTACATATACCCTGATGTACTCCTCACATATTACATATATCCTGATGTGCTCCTCACATATTACATATACCCTGATGTACTTCTCATATATTACATATACCCTGATGTACTCCTCACATATTACATATATCCTGATGTACTCCTCACATATTACATATACCCTGATGTACTCCTTACATATTACATATATCCTGATGTACTCCTCACATATTACATATACCATGATGTACTCCTCACATATTACATATATCCTGATGTGCTCCTCACATATTACATATACCCTGATGTACTCCTCACATATTACATATATCCTGATGTACACCTCACCTATTACATATACCCTGATGTACTCCTCACATATTACATATATCCTGATGTACTCCTCACATATTACATATATCCTGATGTACTCCTCACATAATACATATACCCTGATGTACTCCTCACATATTACATATACCCTGATGTACTCCTCACATATTACATATACCCTGATGTACTCCTCACATATTACATATACCCTGATGTACTCCTCACATATTACATATACCCTTATGTACTCCTCACATATTACATATATCCTGATGTACTCCTCACATATTACATATATCCTGATGTACTCCTCACATATTACATATATCCTGATGTACTCCTCACACATTACATATACCCTGATGTACTCCTCACATATTACATATACCCTGATGTACTCCTCACATATTACATATACCCTGATGTACTCCTCACATATTACATATACCCTGATGTACTCCTCACATATTACATATATCCTGATGTACTCCTCACATATTACATATACCCTGATGTACTCCTCACATATTACATATACCCTGATGTACTCCTCAAATATTACATATATCCTGATGTACTCCTCACATATTACATATACCCTGATGTACTCCACACACATTACATATATCCTCATGTACTCCTCACATATTACATATACCCTGATGTACTCCTCACGTATTACATATATCCTGATGTACTCCACACATATTACATATACCCTGATGTACTCCTCACATATTACATATACCCTGATGTACTCCTCACATATTACATATACCCTGATGTACTCCTCACATATTACATATATCCTGATGTACTCCTCACATATTACATATATCCTGATGTCTCCTCACATATTACATATACCCTGATGTACTCCTCACATATTACATATACCCTGATGTGCTCCTCACATATTACATATATCCTGATGTACTCCTCACATATTACATATAACCTGATGTACTACTCACATATTACATATAACCTGATGTACTCCTCACATATTACATATATCCTGATGTACTCCTCACATATTACATATACCCTGATGTACTCCTCACAAATTACATATATCCTGATGTACTCCTCACATATTACGTATATTCTGATGTACTCCTCACATATTACATATATCCTGATGTACTCCTCACATATTACATATACCCTGATGTACTCCTCACATATTACATATATCCTGATGTACTCCTCACATATTACATATATCCTGATGTACTCCTCACATATTACATATATCCTGATGTACTCCTCACATCTTATATACCCTGATGTACTCCTCACATATTACATATATCCTGATGTACTCCTCACATATTACATATACTCTGATGTACTCCTCACATATTACATATACCCTGATGTACTCCTCACATATTACATATACCCTGATGTACTCCTCACATATTACATATACCCTGATGTACTCCTCACAGATTACATATACCCTGATGTACTCCTCACATATTACATATACCCTGATGTACTCCTCACATAATACATATACCCTGATGTACTCCTCACATATTACATATATCCTGATGTACTCCTCACATATTACATATACCCTGATGTACTCCTCACATATTACATATACCCTGATGTACTCCTCACATATTACATATACCCTGATGTACTCCTCACATATTACATATATCCTGATGTACTCTTCACATATTACATATACCCTGATGTGCTCCTCACATATTACATATACCCTGATGTACTCCTCACATATTACATATACCCTGATGTACTCCTCACATATTACATATACCCTGATGTACTCCTCACATATTACATATACCCTGATGTACTCCTCACATATTACATATACCCTGATGTGCTCCTCACATATTACATATATCCTGATGTACTCCTCACATATTACATATATCCCTGATGTACTCCTCATATCCTGATGTACTCCTCACATATTACATATACCCTTATGTACTCCTCACATATTACATATATCCTGATGTACTCCTCACATATTACATATATCCTGATGTACTCCTCACAGCTTACATATACCCTGATGTACTCCTCACATATTACATATACCCTGATGTACTCCTCACATATTACATATACCCTGATGTACTCCTCACATATTACATATATCCTGATGTACTCCTCACATATTACATATACCCTGATGTACTCCTCACATATTACATATACCCTGATGTACTCCTCACATCTTACATATACCCTGATGTACTCCTCACATATTACATATACCCTGATGTACTCCTCACATATTACATATACCCTGATGTACTCCTCACATATTACATATATCCTGATGTACTCCTCACATATTACATATACCCTGATGTACTCCTCACATATTACATATACCCTTATGTACTCCTCACATATTACATATATCCTGATGTACTCCTCACATATTACATATATCCTGATGTACTCCTCACAGCTTACATATACCCTGATGTACTCCTCACATATTACATATACCCTGATGTACTCCTCACATATTACATATACCCTGATGTACTCCTCACATATTACATATACCCTGATGTACTCCTCACATATTACATATATCCTGATGTACTCCTCACATATTACATATACCCTGATGTACTCCTCACATATTACATATATCCTGAAGTACTCCTCACATATTACATATATCCTGATGTACTCCTCACATATTACATATATACTGATGTACTCCTCACATATTACATATACCCTGATGTACTCCTCACACATTACATATATCCTGATGTACTCCTCACACATTACATATATACTGATGTACTCCTCACATATTACATATATCCTGATGTACTCCTCACATATTACATATACCCTGATGTACTACTCACATATTACATATACCCTGATGTACTCCTCACAGATTACATATATCCTGATGTACTCCTCACATATTACATATATCCTGATGTACTCCTCACATATTACATATACCCTGATGTACTCCTCACTTATTACATATACCCTGATGTACTCCTCACATATTACATATACCCTGATGTACTCCTCACATATTACATATATCCTGATGTACTCCTCACAGATTACATATATACTGATGTACTCCTCACATATTACATATACCCTGATGTACTCCTCACATATTACATATATCCTGATGTACTCCTCACATATTACATATACCCTGATGTCCTCCTCACATATTACATGTATCCTGATGTACTCCTTACATATTACATATACCCTGATGTACTCCTCACATATTACATATACCCTGAGGTACTCCTCACATATTACATATACCCTGATGTACTCCTCACATATTACATATATCCTGATGTTTTCCTCACATATTACATATATCCTGATGTACTCCTCACAGATTACATATATACTGATGTACTCCTCACATATTACATATACCCTGATGTACTCCTCACATATTACATATATCCTGATGTTTTCCTCACATATTACATATATCCTGATGTACTCCTCACAGATTACATATATCCTGATGTACTCCTCACATATTACATATATCCTGATGTCTCCTCACATATTACATATATCCTGATGTACTCCTCACATATTACATATACCCTGATGTACTCCTCACATATTACATATACCCTGATGTACTACTCACATATTACATATATCCTGATGTACTCCTCACAGATTACATATATACTGATGTACTCCTCACATATTACATATACCCTGATGTACTCCTCACATATTACATATACCCTGATGTACTCCTCACATATTACATATAATCTGATGTACTCCTCACATATTACATATACCCTGATGTCCTCCTCACATATTACATATACCCTGATGTACTCCTCACATATTACATATACCCTGATGTACTCCTCACATATTACATAAAATCTGATGTACTCCTCACATATTACATATACCCTGATGTACTCCTCACATATTACATATATCCTGATGTACTCCTCACATATTACATATACCCTGATGTCCTCCTCACATATTACATATACCCTGATGTACTCCTCACATATTACATATACCCTGATGTACTCCTCACATATTACATATACCCTGATGTACTCCTCACATATTACATATACCCTGATGTACTCCTCACATATTACATATACCCTGATGTACTCCTCACATCTTACATATACCCTGATGTACTCCTCACATATTACATATACCCTGATGTACTCCTCACATATTACATATACCCTGATGTACTCCTCACATATTACATATATCCTGATGTACTCCTCACATATTACATATATCCCTGATGTACTCCTCATATCCTGATGTACTCCTCACATATTACATATACCCTTATGTACTCCTCACATATTACATATATCCTGATGTACTCCTCACATATTACATATATCCTGATGTACTCCTCACAGCTTACATATACCCTGATGTACTCCTCACATATTACATATACCCTGATGTACTCCTCACATATTACATATACCCTGATGTACTCCTCACATATTACATATACCCTGATGTACTCCTCACATATTACATATATCCTGATGTACTCCTCACATATTACATATACCCTGATTTACTCCTCACATATTACATATACCCTGATGTACTCCTCACATCTTACATATACCCTGATGTACTCCTCACATATTACATATACCCTGATGTACTCCTCACATATTACATATACCCTGATGTACTCCTCACATATTACATATACCCTGATGTACACCTCACATATTACATATATCCTGATGTACTCCTCACATATTACATATATCCTGATGTACTCCTCACATATTACATATACCCTGATGTACTCCTCACATATTACATATACCCTGATGTACTCCTCACATATTACATATATCCTGATGTACTCCTCACATATTACATATACCCTGATGTACTCCTCACATATTACATGTATCCTGATGTACTCCTCACATATTACATATATCCTGATGTACTCCTCACGTATTACATATACCCTGATGTACTCCGCACATATTACATATACCCTGATGTACTCCTCACATATTACATATACCCTGATGTACTACTCACATATTACATATATCCTGATGTACTCCTCACAGATTACATATATACTGATGTACTCCTCACATATTACATATATCCTGATGTACTCCTCACATATTACATATACCCTGATGTACTCCTCACATATTACATATACCCTGATGTACTACTCACATATTACATATATCCTGATGTACTCCTCACAGATTACATATATACTGATGTACTCCTCACATATTACATATACCCTGATGTACTCCTCACATATTACATATACCCTGATGTACTCCTCACATATTACATATAATCTGATGTACTCCTCACATATTACATATACCCTGATGTCCTCCTCACATATTACATATACCCTGATGTACTCCTCACATATTACATATACCCTGATGTACTCCTCACATATTACATAAAATCTGATGTACTCCTCACATATTACATATACCCTGATGTACTCCTCACATATTACATATATCCTGATGTACTCCTCACATATTACATATACCCTGATGTCCTCCTCACATATTACATATACCCTGATGTACTCCTCACATATTACATATACCCTGATGTACTCCTCACATATTACATATACCCTGATGTACTCCTCACATATTACATATATCCTGATGTACTCCTCACATATTACATATACACTGATGTACTCCACACATATTACATATACCCTGATGTACTCCTCAAATATTACATATATCCTGATGTACTCCTCACATATTACATATACCCTGATGTACTCCACACACATTACATATATCCTCATGTACTCCTCACATATTACATATACCCTGATGTACTCCTCACGTATTACATATATCCTGATGTACTCCACACATATTACATATACCCTGATGTACTCCTCACATATTACATATACCCTGATGTACTCCTCACATATTACATATACCCTGATGTACTCCTCACATATTACATATATCCTGATGTACTCCTCACATATTACATATATCCTGATGTCTCCTCACATATTACATATACCCTGATGTACTCCTCACATATTACATATACCCTGATGTGCTCCTCACATATTACATATATCCTGATGTACTCCTCACATATTACATATAACCTGATGTACTACTCACATATTACATATAACCTGATGTACTCCTCACATATTACATATATCCTGATGTACTCCTCACATATTACATATACCCTGATGTACTCCTCACAAATTACATATATCCTGATGTACTCCTCACATATTACGTATATTCTGATGTACTCCTCACATATTACATATATCCTGATGTACTCCTCACATATTACATATACCCTGATGTACTCCTCACATATTACATATATCCTGATGTACTCCTCACATATTACATATATCCTGATGTACTCCTCACATATTACATATATCCTGATGTACTCCTCACATCTTATATACCCTGATGTACTCCTCACATATTACATATATCCTGATGTACTCCTCACATATTACATATACTCTGATGTACTCCTCACATATTACATATACCCTGATGTACTCCTCACATATTACATATACCCTGATGTACTCCTCACATATTACATATACCCTGATGTACTCCTCACAGATTACATATACCCTGATGTACTCCTCACATATTACATATACCCTGATGTACTCCTCACATAATACATATACCCTGATGTACTCCTCACATATTACATATATCCTGATGTACTCCTCACATATTACATATACCCTGATGTACTCCTCACATATTACATATACCCTGATGTACTCCTCACATATTACATATACCCTGATGTACTCCTCACATATTACATATATCCTGATGTACTCTTCACATATTACATATACCCTGATGTGCTCCTCACATATTACATATACCCTGATGTACTCCTCACATATTACATATACCCTGATGTACTCCTCACATATTACATATACCCTGATGTACTCCTCACATATTACATATACCCTGATGTACTCCTCACATATTACATATACCCTGATGTGCTCCTCACATATTACATATATCCTGATGTACTCCTCACATATTACATATATCCCTGATGTACTCCTCATATCCTGATGTACTCCTCACATATTACATATACCCTTATGTACTCCTCACATATTACATATATCCTGATGTACTCCTCACATATTACATATATCCTGATGTACTCCTCACAGCTTACATATACCCTGATGTACTCCTCACATATTACATATACCCTGATGTACTCCTCACATATTACATATACCCTGATGTACTCCTCACATATTACATATATCCTGATGTACTCCTCACATATTACATATACCCTGATGTACTCCTCACATATTACATATACCCTGATGTACTCCTCACATCTTACATATACCCTGATGTACTCCTCACATATTACATATACCCTGATGTACTCCTCACATATTACATATACCCTGATGTACTCCTCACATATTACATATATCCTGATGTACTCCTCACATATTACATATACCCTGATGTACTCCTCACATATTACATATACCCTTATGTACTCCTCACATATTACATATATCCTGATGTACTCCTCACATATTACATATATCCTGATGTACTCCTCACAGCTTACATATACCCTGATGTACTCCTCACATATTACATATACCCTGATGTACTCCTCACATATTACATATACCCTGATGTACTCCTCACATATTACATATACCCTGATGTACTCCTCACATATTACATATATCCTGATGTACTCCTCACATATTACATATACCCTGATGTACTCCTCACATATTACATATATCCTGAAGTACTCCTCACATATTACATATATCCTGATGTACTCCTCACATATTACATATATACTGATGTACTCCTCACATATTACATATACCCTGATGTACTCCTCACACATTACATATATCCTGATGTACTCCTCACACATTACATATATACTGATGTACTCCTCACATATTACATATATCCTGATGTACTCCTCACATATTACATATACCCTGATGTACTACTCACATATTACATATACCCTGATGTACTCCTCACAGATTACATATATCCTGATGTACTCCTCACATATTACATATATCCTGATGTACTCCTCACATATTACATATACCCTGATGTACTCCTCACTTATTACATATACCCTGATGTACTCCTCACATATTACATATACCCTGATGTACTCCTCACATATTACATATATCCTGATGTACTCCTCACAGATTACATATATACTGATGTACTCCTCACATATTACATATACCCTGATGTACTCCTCACATATTACATATATCCTGATGTACTCCTCACATATTACATATACCCTGATGTCCTCCTCACATATTACATGTATCCTGATGTACTCCTTACATATTACATATACCCTGATGTACTCCTCACATATTACATATACCCTGAGGTACTCCTCACATATTACATATACCCTGATGTACTCCTCACATATTACATATATCCTGATGTTTTCCTCACATATTACATATATCCTGATGTACTCCTCACAGATTACATATATACTGATGTACTCCTCACATATTACATATATCCTGATGTACTCCTCACATATTACATATACCCTGATGTACTCCTCACATATTACATATACCCTGATGTACTACTCACATATTACATATATCCTGATGTACTCCTCACAGATTACATATATACTGATGTACTCCTCACATATTACATATACCCTGATGTACTCCTCACATATTACATATACCCTGATGTACTCCTCACATATTACATATAATCTGATGTACTCCTCACATATTACATATACCCTGATGTCCTCCTCACATATTACATATACCCTGATGTACTCCTCACATATTACATATACCCTGATGTACTCCTCACATATTACATAAAATCTGATGTACTCCTCACATATTACATATACCCTGATGTACTCCTCACATATTACATATATCCTGATGTACTCCTCACATATTACATATACCCTGATGTCCTCCTCACATATTACATATACCCTGATGTACTCCTCACATATTACATATACCCTGATGTACTCCTCACATATTACATATACCCTGATGTACTCCTCACATATTACATATACCCTGATGTACTCCTCACATATTACATATACCCTGATGTACTCCTCACATCTTACATATACCCTGATGTACTCCTCACATATTACATATACCCTGATGTACTCCTCACATATTACATATACCCTGATGTACTCCTCACATATTACATATATCCTGATGTACTCCTCACATATTACATATATCCCTGATGTACTCCTCATATCCTGATGTACTCCTCACATATTACATATACCCTTATGTACTCCTCACATATTACATATATCCTGATGTACTCCTCACATATTACATATATCCTGATGTACTCCTCACAGCTTACATATACCCTGATGTACTCCTCACATATTACATATACCCTGATGTACTCCTCACATATTACATATACCCTGATGTACTCCTCACATATTACATATACCCTGATGTACTCCTCACATATTACATATATCCTGATGTACTCCTCACATATTACATATACCCTGATTTACTCCTCACATATTACATATACCCTGATGTACTCCTCACATCTTACATATACCCTGATGTACTCCTCACATATTACATATACCCTGATGTACTCCTCACATATTACATATACCCTGATGTACTCCTCACATATTACATATACCCTGATGTACTCCTCACATATTACATATATCCTGATGTACTCCTCACATATTACATATATCCTGATGTACTCCTCACATATTACATATACCCTGATGTACTCCTCACATATTACATATACCCTGATGTACTCCTCACATATTACATATATCCTGATGTACTCCTCACATATTACATATACCCTGATGTACTCCTCACATATTACATGTATCCTGATGTACTCCTCACATATTACATATATCCTGATGTACTCCTCACGTATTACATATACCCTGATGTACTCCGCACATATTACATATACCCTGATGTACTCCTCACATATTACATATACCCTGATGTACTACTCACATATTACATATATCCTGATGTACTCCTCACAGATTACATATATACTGATGTACTCCTCACATATTACATATATCCTGATGTACTCCTCACATATTACATATACCCTGATGTACTCCTCACATATTACATATACCCTGATGTACTACTCACATATTACATATATCCTGATGTACTCCTCACAGATTACATATATACTGATGTACTCCTCACATATTACATATACCCTGATGTACTCCTCACATATTACATATACCCTGATGTACTCCTCACATATTACATATAATCTGATGTACTCCTCACATATTACATATACCCTGATGTCCTCCTCACATATTACATATACCCTGATGTACTCCTCACATATTACATATACCCTGATGTACTCCTCACATATTACATAAAATCTGATGTACTCCTCACATATTACATATACCCTGATGTACTCCTCACATATTACATATATCCTGATGTACTCCTCACATATTACATATACCCTGATGTCCTCCTCACATATTACATATACCCTGATGTACTCCTCACATATTACATATACCCTGATGTACTCCTCACATATTACATATACCCTGATGTACTCCTCACATATTACATATATCCTGATGTACTCCTCACATATTACATATACACTGATGTACTCCACACATATTACATATACCCTGATGTACTCCTCACATATTACATATACCCTGATGTACTCCTCACATATTACATATATCCTGATGTACTCCTCACATATTACATATACCCTGATGTACTCCTCACATATTACATATACCCTGATGTACTCCTCACATCTTACATATACCCTGATGTACTCCTCACATATTACATATACCCTGATGTACTCCTCACATATTACATATACCCTGATGTACTCCTCACATATTACATATATCCTGATGTACTCCTCACATATTACATATATCCTGATGTACTCCTCACATATTACATATATCCTGATGTACTCCTCACAGCTTACATATACCCTGATGTACTCCTCACATATTACATATACCCTGATGTACTCCTCACATATTACATATACCCTGATGTACTCCTCACATATTACATATACCCTGATGTACTCCTCACATATTACATATATCCTGATGTGCTCCTCACATATTACATATACCCTGATGTACTCCTCACAGATTACATATATCCTGATGTACTCCTCACATATTACATATACCCTGATGTACTCCTCACATATTACATATACCCTGATGTACTCCTCACATATTACATATATCCTGATGTACTCCTCACATATTACATATATCCTGATGTACTCCTCACATATTACATATACCCTGATGTACTCCGCACATATTACATATACCCTGATGTACTCCTCACATATTACATATACCCTGATGTACTACTCACATATTACATATATCCTGATGTACTCCTCACAGATTACATATATACTGATGTACTCCTCACATATTACATATATCCTGATGTACTCCTCACATATTACATATACCCTGATGTACTCCTCACATATTACATATACCCTGATGTACTACTCACATATTACATATATCCTGATGTACTCCTCACAGATTACATATATACTGATGTACTCCTCACATATTACATATACCCTGATGTACTCCTCACATATTACATATACCCTGATGTACTCCTCACATATTACATATAATCTGATGTACTCCTCACATATTACATATACCCTGATGTCCTCCTCACATATTACATATACCCTGATGTACTCCTCACATATTACATATACCCTGATGTACTCCTCACATATTACATAAAATCTGATGTACTCCTCACATATTACATATACCCTGATGTACTCCTCACATATTACATATATCCTGATGTACTCCTCACATATTACATATACCCTGATGTCCTCCTCACATATTACATATACCCTGATGTACTCCTCACATATTACATATACCCTGATGTACTCCTCACATATTACATATACCCTGATGTACTCCTCACATATTACATATATCCTGATGTACTCCTCACATATTACATATACACTGATGTACTCCACACATATTACATATACCCTGATGTACTCCTCACATATTACATATACCCTGATGTACTCCTCACATATTACATATATCCTGATGTACTCCTCACATATTACATATATCCTGATGTACTCCTCACATATTACATATACCCTGATGTACTCCTCACAGCTTACATATACCCTGATGTACTCCTCACATATTACATATACCCTGATGTACTCCTCACATATTACATATACCCTGATGTACTCCTCACATATTACATATATCCTGATGTACTCCTCACATATTACATATATCCCTGATGTACTCCTCATATCCTGATGTACTCCTCACATATTACATATACCCTTATGTACTCCTCACATATTACATATATCCTGATGTACTCCTCACATATTACATATATCCTGATGTACTCCTCACAGCTTACATATACCCTGATGTACTCCTCACATATTACATATACCCTGATGTACTCCTCACATATTACATATATCCTGATGTACTCCGCACATATTACATATACCCTTATGTACTCCTCACATATTACATATACCCTGATGTACTCCTCACATATTACATATACCCTGATGTACTCCTTACATATTACATATACCCTGATGTACTCCTCATATATTACATATACCCTGATATACTCCTCACATATTACATATACCCTGATGTACTCCTCACATATTACATATATCCTGATGTACTCCTCACATATTACATATATACTGATGTACTCCTCACATATTACATATACCCTGATGTACTCCTCACACATTACATATATCCTGATGTACTCCTCACACATTACATATATACTGATGTACTCCTCACATATTACATATATCCTGATGTACTCCTCACATATTACATATACCCTGATGTACTCCTCACATATTACATATACCCTGATGTACTCCTCACAGATTACATATATCCTGATGTACTCCTCACATATTACACATATCCTGATGTACTCCTCACATATTACATATATCCTGATGTACTCCTCACATATTACATATACCCTGATGTACTCCTCACATATTACATATACCCTGATGTACTACTCACATATTACATATATCCTGATGTACTCCTCACAGATTACATATATACTGATGTACTCCTCACATATTACATATACCCTGATGTACTCCTCACATATTACATATACCCTGATGTACTACTCACATATTACATATACCCTGATGTACTCCTCACATATTACATAAAATCTGATGTACTCCTCACATATTACATATACCCTGATGTACTCCTCACATATTACATATAATCTGATGTACTCCTCACATATTACATATACCCTGATGTCCTCCTCACATATTACATATACCCTGATGTACTCCTCACATATTACATATACCCTGATGTACTCCTCACATATTACATAAAATCTGATGTACTCCTCACATATTACATATACCCTGATGTACTCCTCACATATTACATATATCCTGATGTACTCCTCACATATTACATATACCCTGATGTCCTCCTCACATATTACATATACCCTGATGTACTCCTCACATATTACATATACCCTGATGTACTCCTCACATATTACATATACCCTGATGTACTCCTCACATATTACATATATCCTGATGTACTCCTCACATATTACATATACACTGATGTACTCCACACATATTACATATACCCTGATGTACTCCTCACATATTACATATACCCTGATGTACTCCTCACATATTACATATATCCTGATGTACTCCTCACATATTACATATATCCTGATGTACTCCTCACATATTACATATACCCTGATGTACTCCTCACAGCTTACATATACCCTGATGTACTCCTCACATATTACATATACCCTGATGTACTCCTCACATATTACATATACCCTGATGTACTCCTCACATATTACATATATCCTGATGTACTCCTCACATATTACATATATCCCTGATGTACTCCTCATATCCTGATGTACTCCTCACATATTACATATACCCTTATGTACTCCTCACATATTACATATATCCTGATGTACTCCTCACATATTACATATATCCTGATGTACTCCTCACAGCTTACATATACCCTGATGTACTCCTCACATATTACATATACCCTGATGTACTCCTCACAGCTTACATATACCCTGATGTACTCCTCACATATTACATATACCCTGATGTACTCCTCACATATTACATATACCCTGATGTACTCCTCACATATTACATATATCCTGATGTACTCCGCACATATTACATATACCCTTATGTACTCCTCACATATTACATATACCCTGATGTACTCCTCACATATTACATATACCCTGATGTACTCCTCACATATTACATATACCCTGATGTACTCCTCATATATTACATATACCCTGATATACTCCTCACATATTACATATACCCTGATGTACTCCTCACATATTACATATATCCTGATGTACTCCTCACATATTACATATATACTGATGTACTCCTCACATATTACATATACCCTGATGTACTCCTCACACATTACATATATCCTGATGTACTCCTCACACATTACATATATACTGATGTACTCCTCACATATTACATATATCCTGATGTACTCCTCACATATTACATATACCCTGATGTACTCCTCACATATTACATATACCCTGATGTACTCCTCACAGATTACATATATCCTGATGTACTCCTCACATATTACACATATCCTGATGTACTCCTCACATATTACATATACCCTGATGTACTCCTCACTTATTACATATACCCTGATGTACTCCTCACATATTACATATACCCTGATGTACTCCTCACATATTACATATATCCTGATGTACTCCTCACAGATTACATATATACTGATGTACTCCTCACATATTACATATACCCTGATGTACTCCTCACATATTACATATATCCTGATGTACTCCTCACATATTACATATACCCTGATGTCCTCCTCACATATTACATGTATCCTGATGTACTCCTTACATATTACATATACCCTGATGTACTCCTCACATATTACATATACCCTGAGGTACTCCTCACATATTACATATACCCTGATGTACTCCTCACATATTACATATATCCTGATGTTTTCCTCACATATTACATATATCCTGATGTACTTCACACATATTACATATATCCTGATGTACTCCTCACATATTACATATACCCTGATGTACTCCTCACATATTACATATACCCTGATGTACTCCTCACATATTACATATACCCTGATGTACTCCTCACATATTACATATACCCTGATGTACTCCTCACATATTACATATACCCTGATGTACTCCTCACATATTACATATATCCTGATGTACTCCTCACATATTACATATATCCTGATGTACTCCTCACATATTACATATACCCTGATGTACTCCTCACATATTACATATAACCTGATGTACTCCTCACATATTACATATACCCTGATGTACTACTCACATATTACATATATCCTGATGTACTCCTCACAGATTACATATATACTGATGTACTCCTCACATATTACATATATCCTGATGTACTCCTCACATATTACATATACCCTGATGTACTCCTCACATATTACATATACCCTGATGTACTACTCACATATTACATATATCCTGATGTACTCCTCACAGATTACATATATACTGATGTACTCCTCACATATTACATATACCCTGATGTACTCCTCACATATTACATATACCCTGATGTACTCCTCACATATTACATATAATCTGATGTACTCCTCACATATTACATATACCCTGATGTCCTCCTCACATATTACATATACCCTGATGTACTCCTCACATATTACATATACCCTGATGTACTCCTCACATATTACATAAAATCTGATGTACTCCTCACATATTACATATACCCTGATGTACTCCTCACATATTACATATATCCTGATGTACTCCTCACATATTACATATACCCTGATGTCCTCCTCACATATTACATATACCCTGATGTACTCCTCACATATTACATATACCCTGATGTACTCCTCACATATTACATATACCCTGATGTACTCCTCACATATTACATATATCCTGATGTACTCCTCACATATTACATATACACTGATGTACTCCACACATATTACATATACCCTGATGTACTCCTCACATATTACATATACCCTGATGTACTCCTCACATATTACATATACCCTGATGTACTCCTCACATATTACATATATCCTGATGTACTCCTCACATATTACATATACCCTGATGTACTCCTCACATATTACATATACCCTGATGTACTCCTCTCATCTTACATATACCCTGATGTACTCCTCACATATTACATATACCCTGATGTACTCCTCACATATTACATATACCCTGATGTACTCCTCACATATTACATATATCCTGATGTACTCCTCACATATTACATATATCCCTGATGTACTCCTCATATCCTGATGTACTCCTCACATATTACATATACCCTTATGTACTCCTCACATATTACATATATCCTGATGTACTCCTCACATATTACATATATCCTGATGTACTCCTCACAGCTTACATATACCCTGATGTACTCCTCACATATTACATATACCCTGATGTACTCCTCACATATTACATATACCCTGATGTACTCCTCACATATTACATATACCCTGATGTACTCCTCACATATTACATATATCCTGATGTACTCCTCACATATTACATATACCCTGATGTACTCCTCACATATTACATATATCCTGAAGTACTCCTCACATATTACATATATCCTGATGTACTCCTCACATATTACATATATACTGATGTACTCCTCACATATTACATATACCCTGATGTACTCCTCACACATTACATATATCCTGATGTACTCCTCACACATTACATATATACTGATGTACTCCTCACATATTACATATATCCTGATGTACTCCTCACATATTACATATACCCTGATGTACTCCTCACAGATTACATATATCCTGATGTACTCCTCACATATTACATATATCCTGATGTACTCCTCACATATTACATATACCCTGATGTACTCCTCACTTATTACATATACCCTGATGTACTCCTCACATATTACATATACCCTGATGTACTCCTCACATATTACATATATCCTGATTTACTCCTCACAGATTACATATATACTGATGTACTCCTCACATATTACATATACCCTGATGTACTCCTCACATATTACATATATCCTGATGTACTCCACACATATTACATATACCCTGATGTCCTCCTCACATATTACATGTATCCTGATGTACTCCTTACATATTACATATACCCTGATGTACTCCTCACATATTACATATACCCTGAGGTACTCCTCACATATTACATATACCCTGATGTACTCCTCACATATTACATATATCCTGATGTTTTCCTCACATATTACATATATCCTGATGTACTTCACACATATTACATATATCCTGATGTACTCCTCACATATTACATATACCCTGATGTACTCCTCACAGCTTACATATACCCTGATGTACTCCTCACATATTACATATACCCTGATGTACTCCTCACATATTACATATACCCTGATGTACTCCTCACATATTACATATATCCTGATGTACTCCTCACATATTACATATATCCTGATGTACTCCTCACATATTACATATACCCTGATGTACTCCTCACATATTACATATAACCTGATGTACTCCTCACATATTACATATACCCTGATGTACTCCTCACATATTACATATATCCTGATGTACTCCTCACATATTACATATACCCTGATGTACTCCTCACATATTACATATATCCTGATGTACTCCTCACATATTACACATACCCTTATGTACTCCTCACATATTACATATACCCTGATGTACTCCTCACATATTACATATACCCTGATGTACTCCTCACATATTACATATATCCTGATGTACTCCGCACAGATTACATATATCCTGATGTACTCCTCACATATTACATATATCCTGATGTACTCCTCACATATTACATATACCCTGATGTACTCCTCACATATTACATATACCCTGATGTACTCCTCACATATTACATATACCCTGATGTACTCCTCACAGATTACATATATCCTGATGTACTCCACACATATTACATATACCCTGATGTACTCCTCACATATTACATATATCCTGATGTACTCCACACATATTACATATACCCTGATGTACTCCTCACATATTACATATACCCTGATGTACTCCTCACATATTACATATACCCTGATGTACTCCTCACATATTACATATACCCTGATGTACTCCTCACATATTACATATATCCTGATGTACTCCACACAGATTACATATATCCTGATGTACTCCTCACATATTACATATATCCTGATGTACTCCTCACATATTACATATACCCTGATGTACTCCTCACATATTACATATACCCTGATATACTCCTCACATATTACATATATCCTGATGTACTCCTCACATATTACATATACCCTGATGTACTCCTCACATATTACATATACCCTGATGTACTCCTCACATATTACATATATCCTGATGTACTCCTCACATATTACATATACCCTGATGTACTCCTCACATATTACATATATCCTGATGTACTCCTCACATATTACATATACCCTGATGTACTCCTCACATATTACATATACCCTGATGTACTCCTCACATATTACATATACCCTGATGTACTCCTCACAGATTACATATATCCTGATGTACTCCTCACATATTACATATACCCTGATGTACTCCTCACATATTCCATATATCCTGATGTACTCCTCACAGATTACATATATCCTGATGTGCTCCTCACATATTACATATACCCTGATGTACTCCTCACATATTACATATATCCTGATGTACTCCTCACATATTACATATATCCTGCTGTACTCCTCACATATTACATATATCCTGATGTACTCCTCACATATTACATATACCATGATGTACTCCTTACATATTACATATACCCTGATATACTCCTCACGTATTACATATACCCTGATGTACTCCTCACATTTTACATATACCCTGATGTACTCCTCACATATTACATATACCCTGATGTACTCCTCACATATTACATATACCCTGATGTATTTCTTGGTATGACCATGGCCGTGGGCCATCAGGCTCGCTCACCTCCTGACGGCTGCAGCCATGCATTTGCAAGCGCTGGCCCCAGCCTCCTCCTCAGGAGACGCCAGCGCTCACTTCCGCATATCTCGGCCGGGTCCCGTAGGGTGAGCGCACGCTAGTGCCGGCTCTTAAAGGGCCAGTGCGTTCACCTGAGTTTAAGTTAAAATTAGCCCATGAGCACCATAAGAGGTGCCCAGCCCCTTCCTGCCTTGCCTGAGCGTTGTTGTCCTTCCTTAAGTTTGTCTATGCAAATGGTCTCCTAGTGTTCTCCAGTTCCCAGTGTTTCCCATCCTTCTGCCTGTAACCTGTATCCCGTGCTATCCTGGTCAAGTGCCGTGCTGAGCTGAAGTCGTGTTGTGCTGAGTACCACGCCTGTCCTGCTTATCGATGCCTGGAGCCTGCCTGCTGCCTGCCTGTTGCTTAGTCCCAGCCGAGCCTCTCTTGCTACTGTCTGAGTTTCCACAGGTACACTATACGAACTACAGACTTTGACCTGTATCCTGTTGGCCAGCTGCCATACTGTCAAGGCGGTACGGCCCAGTGGGTCCATGTACCCAATGTGACAGTACGCTCAGGCATGGACCCCGCTGGTCGATCCAAGACCATGACGACTTCACAAGAGATGCGGGCAGATATGCTAGACCCCTGTTCCCGACAGGACCAACTTCTCCAGGCCTTGAATATTCTTGCACATCGGGTGGAGGTGCAAGCTGCCATTCCTGGCAGTACTGATCCTCTGACTACACCTCCTGGCAGTGTTGATCCCCGATTTACTTTGCTACTTCTTGACCGCTATGATGGAGACACAAGGACCTGCCGTGGATTCTTAAACCAGTGCCAGATCCACTTCAGCATGCATGAAAGGGCATTTTTGTCTGATGGTGTAAGGGTCGCTTTCATCGTCTCTTTACTCACTGGGAGGGCCCTTGCATGGGCGAATCCTATCTGGGAGAGACAAGGACCAGAGACTCATGACTTCCAGCGGTTCCTCTGGACATTTTGCTTCGTGTTTAAGGAGCCTGAACGAGTCTCATCTGCAGCCGCTTCCTTGTTGAACCTACGCCAAGGAGATACCTTCATGGGCAAGTACGCCATCCACTTCCGCACCCTGGTGGGAGAACTGTTGTGGAACAATGAGGCTCTGGTGGCTACATTCTGGCAGGGACTGTCCCCTAAGATTAAGGACAAGCTTGCCGTTCAAGATCTACCGTCTACCCTTGATGACCTCATCCTTCTGGCCGCCCAGATTGATATAAGGATCATAGAACGGCTCCAAGAAGCTCGTTGGGATGGAGGACTCCCTAGTCCGGTCCCTACTTTGCAGCAACCCTTGCTGTCCTCAGATGCCGACCCTCCTAAGGAATCTGTGAGGATGGACCAGTTTAAGCAGTCTACCCAGGAGACTCAACGCAGACGCACCTCGGGACTTTGTCTATATTGCAGCCTCGGTGGCCATCTTGTGCGTCTGTGTCTCCAAAAAGCACCAAAACCTAAGGTTGGTAGGAGAGACAACCTTGGATAAGGAGGGACATTCGTCTAAATTGTCCATTCCCGTGACCATAATGTACGGCAAAAAGCGCATCGGGTCTCTGCACTCTGGATCTGCTGCTAATTTCATTCATAGAGACCTGTTGGATCTTCTCCAATTGCCCACTACCCCTCTGGAGAGGCCGTTGGTGGTTGCATCTGTAAATGGACTACCTCTGCCAGACCAATTATAGCTGTGACCAAGCCGCTGAGGCTCCAAGTAGGAGCTCTCCACGCCTTTCTTTGTCTTGTCCAAGGCCATTAACCCCGTGCTGCTGGGCCTGCCTTGGCTCCGACTACATGCCCCAGTCCTGGACTGGGACTCTTGAGAGGTTCTCCAGTGGGGTCCCGCGTGTCTCAACTGTTGCCTGCACAGATTCGTTTGATCAGCCTCCTCTGCCTCGGTCATTGGCAGGATTGCCTGGTTATTATGCTGCATTTTCGGACGTCTTTCGGACGTCTTCAGCAAGAAAGAGGCAGAGACGCTGCCCCCACACCTGGCGTATGACTTTCCTATCGAGTTGATTCCTGATTCATCCCTAACCGTCGTAGGGTATATCCTCTGTCCTTGCCAGAGACTCTGTCCATGTCCGCCTATGTTAAAGGGAATGTGTTGCCAGAAAAACATGTTTTTTTTTTTTTAATTAAACATTTAGTGTGTAGGTGATTAAACATTGTTCACATTTTTTTTATTTTTTTCACGAGTCAGGAAATATTATAAATTAATTCTAATTTATAATATTTCCCATTGCTGGTCACTAGATGGAGCTATTCCCGAAATTGCAGCATTGCAAAATTGGGTAAAAAGCCCTCGCTCTAGTGAGCTCTCAGCATCCCCCCCCTCCTTTATCCTGGCTAGTGCCGGGATAAACGAGGGGTTTGAACGGTCTAACCTCCTACACTGTGTGTCGCCATTTTTTGAGCTAACACACAGTGTAGTAGGTTTACATACAGTAGTAAACGTACACAAACACGAACATACATTGAAATCTCTTACCTGCTCCTGCCGCCGCGGCTCCCTCCGGCCCGTCCGCTCCTTCTGCTGCCGCTGGTCCAAGTGCACAAGTCCGGAAGCCGCGACCGGAAGTAGTAATATTACTGTCCGGCCGCGACTTCCGGTCCACAGGAAAATGGCGCCGGACGGCGCCAATTTCAAGTTGGACTGTGTGGGAGCGGCGCATGCGCAGTTCCCACACAGACGGCGTACATAGAAGTGGATGGGACGGGACCCGTTCGCAGTCTCTATGGGACTGTGGCTGCCGTATTCCATGTCTGTATGTGTCGTTAATCGACACATACAGAAATGGAACAAAAAATGGCAGCCCCCATAGGGAAGAAAAAGTGTAAAAATAAGAAAAAGTAAAACACAAACACACAAATAAATATAAACGTTTTTAATAAAGCACTAACATCTTTAACATATTAAAAAAAAAATTGTGATGACACTGTTCCTTTAAAGAGAACTTGGAGAGGGGCTTCACAGGGAAGTCTTCCTCCCCAGCAGGAGCCAGGTTCTTCTTCGTCAAGAAAACTGTTCCCTGCGTCCTTGTATCGACTTCCGGGGTCTTAACCAGATCACGATGAAAAATAGATATCCGTTGCCATTGATCTCAGAACTGTTTGATCGTATACGTGGTGCCAAGATTTTTTCCAATCTAGACTTGCATGGGGCTTTGAACCTAGTCCAGATTCACCAGGGTGACAAATGGAAGACTGCATTTAACACCCGTGACGGACACTATGAATATCTAGTAATGCCCTTCGGACTGTGTAATGCTCCCGCGGTCTTCCAGGAGTTTGTTAATGGCATATTCCGTGACCTCCTCTATGTTTGTGTTGTGGTCTATGTTGATGACATCTTGATTTTTTATCCAGATCTTATGACTCATCAGAGACATGTCCGTCAAGTTTTGCTGCGGTTAAGGGAGAATCGCCTGTACGCCAAGTTGGAGAAGTGCGTCTTGGAGAGAGATGCGCTACCATTCCTGGGCTACATCGTGTCGAATCAAGGTCTCAAGATGGTTCCTGAAAAGGTAAAGTCCATCCTGGAATGGCCATGCCCTCAAGGCTTAAGGGCCATACAGCGCTTCCTGGGACAGTTCATTCCAAACTGCTCCTCACTGACATCTCCTATCTCTAACCTCACCAAGAAGGGAATGAACGCCAAGGTGTGGACTCCAGAGGCAGAGTCCGCATTCAATAGCCTGAGGAGTGCCTTCACGTCAGCCTTTATCCTCCATCATCCAGATGTTTCTCGACAGTTCTTGTTGGAGGTGGACGCCTCCTCTGCCGGTGCTGGTGCACCTCTGTTCCAGAGAGGTTCCAAGGGCAAGTCAATGGTCTGTGGCTATTTCTCTAAGCTCTTCTCTTCTGCAGAACACAACTACTCGATTGGGGGTCGGGAGTTACTGGCCATTAAATTGGCTCTGGAGGAGTGGATACATCTACTAGAGGGCGCAGCTCATCCCATCCCGATTTTTATGGACCACAAGAATCTCACCTATCTCTAGACGGCCCAACGGCTGAATCCTCATCAGTCCAGTTGGTCGCTGTTCTTTACCAGGTTCCATTTTGAGCTCCATTATCGCCCGGCTGACAAGAATGTGAGGGTCGATGCCTTGTCCAGGTCATTCGAGACAGAGGACACCATGGAAATTCCACAGAATATTATTGTTCTGTCTTGCATTGTCTCTGTCAACCCCCTTCAAGTTGGGAACTTTCCTCCAGGGAGGACCTTTGCGCCTGGCTGAAAGAGGGAGAGTCCTCCGCTTGGGGCACTGCTCTTGACTGGCAGGTCACGTGGGTACCAGTAAGACCCGAGACATGATTGCCCGTCATTTCTTGTGGCCCACGCTGCCCACAGACATCATGGACTTTGTTTCTTCCTGCTTGGTGTGTGCAGCTTACAAGGTCGCTCACTCCAGACCTGCTGGCCTTCTCCAGCCGCTGACTGTGCCCGATGGTCCCTGGCAGCAAATAGCTATGGACTTTGTTACGGACCTGCCTCCCTCTGCGGGATGCAGTACTGTCTGGGTGATGGTGGACTGATTTTCAAAGATGGCCCACTTCGTTCCGCTGACCGGCCTTCCTTCTGCTCAACTGGCCAACCTTTTCATCCAATATATCTTCCACCTGCACGGCTGGGTTATGGGCCCAGCACGCTTCCGCTGCGCCACTCTGCTGTTGCTTGCCTTCTAAGCTTGCCACTGCCTGTTTCCTAAGCTTGCAAATATGTTTCATGAGCAAGCAACGAGCGGAAAATTGTCCCGTGTTTTGAGAAGAACTGCAATCAAAACTATTGGAGAATGCGGGCATCGATCCCGCTACTTCTCGCATGCGAAGCGAGCGCTCTGCCATTTGAGCTAATTCCCCATTTGTGCCGCTGGGCTGTGGTGCTGGGCTGTGGTGCTTGAGATGTCACAGGTGTGATTTACCCATGTTGGTAAACCGGTTGTATTAAAGCTTTTTTTTTTTTTTTTTTAAGTATGGATGTCACTCTGCCGTAAGGAAAGGAAGAGTGTGGAGCTTGCGGGGTGCCAGGTGTTGTAAAAGTATAGGTTACCCATAGGTTTTACCATTTTCTAACATGCTAGGAGTCAAGAATTGTAAGGAGGAAAAAAAAAATCCCCAGATCAGGCTAAGAAAGTGGCAATGTAGAAGAAATGGTGCAGATCCTTTGGCTTTTTTAGTTGTTGGCCCAGAAGTCTACACCTGCCCCCCTCTGTTGAAGTAGAGACAATGGGTAGTATGAGAAATTGAGATTTAAAAAGCTGGATAAGAGCACTTAGCAGAGAATGGTTTCGATCCATCGACCTCTGGGTTATGGGCCCAGCACGCTTCCGCTGCGCCACTCTGCTGTTGCTTGCCTTCTAAGCTTGCCACTGCCTGTTTCCTAAGCTTGCAAATATGTTTCATGAGCAAGCAACGAGAGGAAAATTGTCCCGTGTTTTGAGAAGAACTGCAATCAAAACTATTGGAGAATGCGGGCATCGATCCCGCTACTTCTTGCATGCGAAGCGAGCGCTCTACCATTTGAGCTAATTCCCCCTTTGTGCCGCTGGGCTGTGGTGCTTGAGACGCCACAGGTGTGATTTACCCATGTTGGTAAACCGGTTGTATTAAGGCTTTTTTTTAAAGTATGGATGTCACTCTGCCGTAAGGAAAGGAAGAGTGTGGAGCTTGCGGGGTGCCAGGTGTTGTAAAAGTATAGGTTATCCATAGGATTTACCATTTTCTAACATGCTAGGAGTCAAGAATTGTGAGGAGGAAAAAAAAAATCCCCAAATCAGGCTAAGAAAGTGGCAATGTAGAAGAAATGGTGCAGATCCTTTGGCTTTTTTGGTTGTTGGCCCAGAAGTCTACACCTGCCCCCCTCTGTTGAAGTAGAGACAATGGGTAGTATGAGAAATTGAGATTTAAAAAGCTGGATAAGAGCACTTCGTAGAGGATGGTTTCGATCCATCGACCTCTGGGTTATGGGCCCAGCACGCTTCCCATACGCCACCCTGCTGTTGCTTGCCTTCTAAGCTTGCCTTCTAAGCTTGCCACTGCCTGTTTCCTAAGCTTGCAAATATGTTTCATGAGCAAGCAACGAGAGGAAAATTGTCCCGTGTTTTGAGAAGATCTGCAATCAAAACTATTGGAGAATGCAGGCATCGATCCCGCTACTTCTCGCATGCAAAGCGAGCGCTCTACCATTTGAGCTAATTCCCCATTTGTGCCGCCGGGTTGTGGTGCTTGAGACACCACAGGTGTGATTTACACATGTTGGGAAACCGGTTGTATTAAAGCTTTTTTTTTTTTTAAGTATGGATGTCACTCTGCCGTAAGGAAAGGAAGAGTGTGGAGCTTGCGGGGTGCCAGGTGTTGTAATAGTATAGGTTACCCATAGGTTTTACCATTTTCTAACATGCTAGGAGTCAAGAATTGTGAGGAGGAAAAAAAAATCCCCAAATCAGGCTAAGAAAGTGGCAATGTAGAAGAAATGGTGCAGATCCTTTGGCTTTTTTGGTTGTTGGCCCAGAGGTCTACACCTGCCCCCCTCTGTTGAAGTAGAGACAATGGGTAGTATGAGAAATTGAGATTTAAAAAGCTGGATAAGAGCACTTAGCAGAAGATGGTTTCGATCCATCGACCTCTGGGTTATGGGCCCAGCACGCTTCCGCTGCGCCACTCTGCTGTTGCTTGCCTTCTACGCTTGCCTTCTACGCTTGCCTTCTAAGCTTGCCACTGCCTGTTTCCTAAGCTTGCAAATATGTTTCATGAGCAAGCAACGAGAGGAAAATTGTCCCGTGTTTTGAGAAGAACTGCAATCAAAACTATTGGAGAATGCGGGCATCGATCCCGCTACTTCTCGCATGCAAAGCGAGCGCTCTACCATTTGAGCTAATTCCCCATTTATGCCGCCGGGTTGTGGTGCTTAAGACACCATAGGTGTGATTTACACATGTTGGTAAACCGGTTGTATTAAAGCTTTTTGTTTTTATTTTTTTTTTTAAGTATGAATGTCTCTCTGCCATAAGGAAAGGAAGAGTGTGGAGCTTGCGGGGTGCCAGGTGTTGTAAAAGTATAGGTTACCCATAGGTTTTACCATTTTCTAACATGCTAGGAGTCAAGATTTGTGAGGAGGAAAAAAAAATCCCCAAATCAGGCTAAGAAAGTGGCAATGTAGAAGAAATGGTGCAGATCCTTTGGCTTTTTTGGTTGTTGGCCCAGAAGTCTACACCTGCCTCCCTCTGTTGAAGTAGAGACAATGGGTAGTATGAGAAATTGAGATTTACAAAGCTGGATAAGAGCACTTAGCAGAGGATGGTTTCGATCCATCGACCTCTGGGTTATGGGCCCAGCACGCTTCCGCTGCGCCACTCTGCTGTTGCTTGCCTTCTAAGCTTGCCTTCTAAGCTTGCCACTGCCTGTTTCCTAAGCTTGCAAATATGTTTCATGAGCAAGCAACGAGAGGAAAATTGTCCCGTGTTTTGAGAAGAACTGCAATCAAAACTATTGGAGAATGCGGGCATTGATCCCGCTACTTCTCGCATGCAAAGCGAGCGCTCTACCATTTGAGCTAATTCCCCACTTGTGCCGCCAGGTTGTGGTGCTTGAGACACCACAGGTGTGATTTACACATGTTGGTAAACCGGTTGTATTAAAGCTTTTTTTTTTTTAAGTATGGATGTCTCTCTGCCGTAAGGAAAGGAAGAGTGTGGAGCTTGCTGGGTGCCAGGTGTTGTAAAAGTATAGGTTACCCATAGGTTTTACCATTTTCTAACATGCTATGAGTCAAGAATTGTGAGGAGGAAAAAAAAAATCCCCAAATCAGGCTAAGAAAGTGGCAATGTAGAAGAAATGGTGCAGATCCTTTGGCTTTTTTGGTTGTTGGCCCAGAGGTCTACACCTGCCCCCCTCTGTTGAAGTCGAGACAATGGGTAGTATGAGAAATTGAGATTTAAAAAGCTGGATAAGAGCACTTAGCAGAGGATGGTTTCGATCCATCGACCTCTGGGTTATGGGCCCAGCACGCTTCCGCTGCGCCACTCTGCTGTTGCTTGCTTTCTAAGCTTGCCTTCTAAGCTTGCCACTGCCTGTTTCCTAAGCTTGCAAATATGTTTCATGAGCAAGCAACGAGAGGAAAATTGTCCCGTGTTTTGAGAAGAACTGCAATCAAAACTATTGGAGATTGCGGGCATCGATCCCGCTACTTCTCGCATGCAAAGCGAGCACTCTACCATTTGAGCTAATTCCCCATTTGTGCCGCCGGGTTGTGGTGCTTGAGACACCACAGTTGTGATTTACACATGTTGGTAAACCGGTTGTATTAAAGCTTTTTTTTTTTTTTTTAAGTATGGATGTCTCTCTGCCGTAAGGAAAGGAAGAGTGTGGAGCTTGCGGGGTGCCAGGTGTTGTAAAAGTATAGGTTACCCATAGGTTTTACCATTTTCTAACATGCTAGGAGTCAAGAATTGTGAGGAGGAAAAAAAAATCCCCAAATCAGGCTAAGAAAGTGGCAATGTAGAAGAAATGGTGCAGATCCTTTGGCTTTTTTGGTTGTTGGCCCAGAAGTCTACACCTGCCTCCCTCTGTTGAAGTAGAGACAATGGGTAGTATGAGAAATTGAGATTTAAAAAGCTGGATAAGAGCACTTAGCAGAGGATGGTTTCGATCCATCGACCTCTGGGTTATGGGCCCAGCACGCTTCCGCTGCGCCACTCTGCTGTTGCTTGCCTTCTAAGCTTGCCACTGCCTGTTTCCTAAGCTTGCAAATATGTTTCATGAGCAAGCAACGAGAGGAAAAATGTCCCGTGTTTTGAGAAGATCTGCAATCAAAACTATTGGAGAATGCGGGCATCAATCCCGCTACTTCTCGCATGCAAAGCGAGCGCTCTACCATTTGAGCTAATTCCCCATTTGTGCCGCTGGGCTGTGGTGCTTGAGACACCACAGGTGTGATTTACACATGTTGGTAAACCGGTTGCATTAAAGCTTTTTTTTTTTATTTTTTTTTTTAAGTATGGATGTCTCTCTGCCGTAAGGAAAGGAAGAGTGTGGAGCTTGCGGGGTGCCAGGTGTTGTAAAAGTATAGGTTACCCATAGGTTTTACCATTTTCTAACATGCTAGGAGTCAAGAATTGTGAGGAGGAAAAAAAAAATCCCCAAATCAGGCTAAGAAAGTGGCAATGTAGAAGAAATGGTGCAGATCCTTTGGCTTTTTTGGTTGTTGGCCCAGAGGTCTACACCTGCCCCCCTCTGTTGAAGTAGAGACAATGGGTAGTATGAGAAATTGAGATTTAAAAAGCTGGATAAGAGCACTTAGCAGAAGATGGTTTTGATCCATCGACCTCTGGGTTATGGGCCCAGCACACTTCCGCTGCGCCACTCTGCTGTTGCTTGCCTTCTAAGCTTGCCTTCTAAGCTTGCCACTGCATGTTTCCTAAGCTTGCAAATATGTTTCATGAGCAAGCAACGAGAGGAAAATTGTCCCGTGTTTTGAGAAGAACTGCAATCAAAACTATTGGAGAATGCGGGCATCGATCCCGCTACTTCTCGCATGCAAAGCGAGCGCTCTACCATTTGAGCTAATTCCCCATTTGTGCCGCCGGGTTGTGGTGCTTGACACACCACAGGTGTGATTTACACATGTTGGTAAACCGGTTGTATTAAAGCTTTTTTTTTTTTTTTTTAAGTATG
>NC_134690.1:1127500-1167500 GCF_050947455.1 Rhinoderma darwinii | reverse complement strand
GAGCACTTAGCAGAGGATGGTTTCGATCCATCGACCTCTGGGTTATGGGCCCAGCACGCTTCCGCTGCGCCACTCTGCTGTTGCTTGCCTTCTAAGCTTGCCACTGCCTGTTTCCTAAGCTTGCAAATATGTTTCATGAGCAAGCAACGAGAGGAAAAACGTCCCATGTTTTGAGAAGATCTGCAATCAAAACTATTGGAGAATGCGGGCATCGATCCCGCTACTTCTCGCATGCAAAGCGAGCGCTCTACCATTTGAGCTAATTCCCCATTTGTGCCGCTGGGCTGTGGTGCTTGAGACGCCACAGGTGTGATTTACCCATGTTGGTAAACCGGTTGTATTAAAGCTTTTTTTTTTTATTTATTTTTTTAAGTATGGATGTCTCTCTGCCGTAAGGAAAGGAAGAGTGTGGAGCTTGCGGGGTGCCAGGTGTTGTAAAAGTATAGGTTACCCATAGGTTTTACCATTTTCTAACATGCTAGGAGTCAAGAATTGTGAGGAGGAAAAAAAAATCCCCAAATCAGGCTAAGAAAGTGGCAATGTAGAAGAAATGGTGCAGATCCTTTGGCGTTTTTGGTTGTTGGCCCAGAAGTCTACACCTGCCTCCCTCAGTTGAAGTAGAGACAATGGGTAGTATGAGAAATTGAGATTTAAAAAGCTGGATAAGAGCACTTAGCAGAGGATGGTTTCGATCCATCGACCTCTGGGTTATGGGCCCAGCACGCTTCCGCTGCGCCACTCTGCTGTTGCTTGCTTTCTAAGCTTGCCACTGCCTGTTTCCTAAGCTTGCAAATATGTTTCATGAGCAAGCAACGAGAGGAAAAACGTCCTGTGTTTTGAGAAGATCTGCAATCAAAACTATTGGAGAATGCGGGCATCGATCCCCCTACTTCTCGCATGCAAAGCGAGCGCTCTACCATTTGAGCTAATTCCCCATTTGTGCCGCCGGGTTGTGGTGCTTGAGACACCACAGGTGTGATTTACACATGTTGGTAAACCGGTTTTCTTAAAGCTTTTTTTTTTTTTTTTAAGTATGGATGTCTCTCTGCCGTAAGGAAAGGAAGAGTGTGGAGCTTGCGGGGTGCCAGGTGTTGTAAAAGTATAGGTTACCCATAGGTTTTACCATTTTCTAACATGCTAGGAGTCAAGAATTGTGAGGAGGAAAAAAAAATCCCCAAATCAGGCTAAGAAAGTGGCAATGTAGAAGAAATGGTGCAGATCCTTTGGCTTTTTTGGTTGTTGGCCCAGAAGTCTACACCTGCCCCCCTCTGTTGAAGTAGAGACAATGGGTAGTATGAGAAATTGAGATTTAAAAAGCTGGTTAAGAGCACTTAGCAAAGGATGGTTTCGATCCATCGACCTCTGGGTTATGGGCCCAGCACGCTTCCGCTGCGCCACTATGCTGTTGCTTGCCTTCTAAGCTTGCCTTCTAAGCTTGCCACTGCCTGTTTCCTAAGCTTGCAAATATGTTTCGTGAGCAAGCAACGAGAGGAAAAATGTCCCGTGTTTTGAGAAGATCTGCAATCAAAACTATTGGAGAATGCGGGCATCGATCCCGCTACTTCTCGCATGCAAAGCGAGCGCTCTACCATTTGAGCTAATTCCCCATTTGTGCCGCCGGGTTGTGGTGCTTGAGACACCACAGGTGTGATTTACACATGTTGGTAAACCGGTTGTATTAAAGCTTTTTTTTTAAATTTTTTTTTTTAAGTATGGATGTCTCTCTGCCGTAAGGAAAGGAAGAGTGTGGAGCTTGCGGGGTGCCAGGTGTTGTAAAAGTATAGGTTACCCATAGGTTTTACCATTTTCTAACATGCTAGGAGTCAAGAATTGTGAGGAGGAAAAAAAAATCCCCAAATCAGGCTAAGAAAGTGGCAATGTAGAAGAAATGGTGCAGATCCTTTGGCTTTTTTGGTTGTTGGCCCAGAAGTCTACACCTACCCCCCTCTGTTGAAGTAGAGACAATGGGTAGTATGAGAAATTGAGATTTAAAAAGCTGGATAAGAGCACTTAGCAGAGGATGGTTTCGATCCATCGACCTCTGGGTTATGGGCCCAGCACGCTTCCGCTGCGCCACTCTGCTGTAGCTTGCCTTCTAAGCTTGCCTTCTAAGCTTGCCACTGCCTGTTTCCTAAGCTTGCAAATATGTTTCATGAGCAAGCAACGAGAGGAAAAATGTCCCGTGTTTTGAGAAGATCTGCAATCAAAACTATTGGAGAATGCGGGCATCGATCACACTACTTCTCGCATGCAAAGCGAGCGCTCTACCATTTGAGCTAATTCCCCATTTGTGCCGCCGGGTTGTGGTGCTTGAGACGCCACAGGTGTGATTTACACATGTTGGTAAACCGGTTGTATTAAAGCTTTTTTTTTTTATTTTTTTTTTTAAGTATGGATGTCTCTCTGCCGTAAGGAAAGGAAGAGTGTGGAGCTTGCGGGGTGCCAGGTGTTGTAAAAGTATAGGTTACCCATAGGTTTTACCATTTTCTAACATGCTAGGAGTCAAGAATTGTGAGGAGGAAAAAAAAATCCCCAAATCAGGCTAAGAAAGTGGCAATGTAGAAGAAATGGTGCAGATCCTTTGGCTTTTTTGGTTGTTGGCCCAGAAGTCTACACCTGCCCCCTTCTGTTGAAGTAGAGACAATGGGTAGTATGAGAAATTGAGATTTAAAAAGCTGGATAAGAGCACTTAGCAGAGGATGGTTTCGATCCATCGACCTCTGGGTTATGGGCCCAGCACGCTTCCGCTGCGCCACTCTGCTGTTGCTTGCCTTCTAAGCTTGCCTTCTAAGCTTGCCACTGCCTGTTTCCTAAGCTTGCAAATATGTTTCATGAGCAAGCAACGAGAGGAAAATTGTCCCGTGTTTTGAGAAGATCTGCAATCAAAACTATTGGAGAATGCGGGCATCGATCCCGCTACTTCTCGCATGCAAAGCGAGCGCTCTACCATTTGAGCTAATTCCCCATTTGTGCCGCCGGGTTGTGGTGCTTGAGACACCACAGGTGTGATTTACACATGTTGGTAAACCGGTTGTATTAAAGCTTTTTTTTTTTTTTTAAGTATGGATGTCTCTCTGCCGTAAGGAAAGGAAGAGTGTGGAGCTTGCGGGGTGCCAGGTGTTGTAAAAGTATAGGTTACCCATAGGTTTTACCATTTTCTAACATGCTAGGAGTCAAGAATTGTGAGGAGGAAAAAAAAATCCCCAAATCAGGCTAAGAAAGTGGCAATGTAGAAGAAATGGTGCAGATCCTTTGGCTTTTTTGGTTGTTGGCCCAGAGGTCTACACCTGCCCCTCTCTGTTGAAGTAGAGACAATGGGTAGTATGAGAAATTGAGATTTAAAAAGCTGGATAAGAGCACTTAGCAGAGGATGGTTTCGATCCATCGACCTCTGGGTTACGGGCCCAGCACGCTTCCGCTGCGCCACACTGCTGTTGCTTGCCTTCTAAGCTTGCCTTCTAAGCTTGCCACTGCCTGTTTCCTAAGCTTGCAAATATGTTTCATGAGCAAGCAACGAGAGGAAAAATGTCCCGTGTTTTGAGAAGATCTGCAATCAAAACTATTGGAGAATGCGGGCATCGATCCCGCTACTTCTCGCATGCAAAGCGAGCGCTCTACCATTTGAGCTAATTCCCCATTTGTGCCGCCGGGTTGTGGTGCTTGAGACACCACAGGTGTGATTTACACATGTTGGTAAACCGGTTGTATTAAAGCTTTTTTTTTTTTTTTAAGTATGGATGTCTCTCTGCCGTAAGGAAAGGAAGAGTGTGGAGCTTGCGGGGTGCCAGGTGTTGTAAAAGTATAGGTTACCCATAGGTTTTACCATTTTCTAACATGCTAGGAGTCAAGAATTGTGAGGAGGAAAAAAAAATCCCCAAATCAGGCTAAGAAAGTGGCAATGTAGAAGAAATGGTGCAGATCCTTTGGCTTTTTTGGTTGTTGGCCCAGAAGTCTACACCTGCCCCCCTCTGTTGAAGTAGAGACAATGGGTAGTATGAGAAATTGAGATTTAAAAAGCTGGATAAGAGCACTTAGCAGAGGATGGTTTCGATCCATCGACCTCTGGGTTATGGGCCCAGCACGCTTCCGCTGCGCCACTCTGCTGTTGCTTGCCTTCTAAGCTTGACTCCTAAGCTTGCCACTGCCTGTTTCCTAAGCTTGCAAATATGTTTCATGAGCAAGCAACGAGAGGAAAAACGTCCCGTGTTTTGAGAAGAACTGCAATCAAAACTATTGGAGAATGCGGGTATCGATCCCGCTACTTCTCGCATGCAAAGCGAGCGCTCTACCATTTGAGCTAATTCCCCATTTGTGCCGCTGGGCTATGGTGCTTGAGACGCCACAGGTGTGATTTACCCATGTTGGTAAACCGGTTGTATTAAAGCTTTTTTTTTTTTTTTTTTAAGTATGGATGTCACTCTGCCGTAAGGAAAGGAAGAGTGTGGAGCTTGCGGGGTGCCAGGTGTTGTAAAAGTATAGGTTACCCATAGGTTTTACCATTTTCTAACATGCTAGGAGTCAAGAATTTTGAGGAGGAAAAAAAAAATCCCCAAATCAGGCTAAGAAAGTGGCAATGTAGAAGAAATGGTGCAGAACCTTTGGATTTTTGGTTGTTGGCCCAGAAGTCTACACCTGCCCCCCTCTGTTGAAGTAGAGACAATGGGTAGTATGAGAAATTGAGATTTAAAAAGCTGGATAAGAGCACTTAGCAGAGGATGGTTTCGATCCATTGACCTCCGGGTTATGGGCCCAGCACGCTTCCGCTGCGCCACTCTGCTGTTGCTTGCCTTCTAAGCTTGCCACTGCCTGTTTCCTAAGCTTGCAAATATGTTTCATGAGCAAGCAACGAGAGGAAAAACGTCCCGTGTTTTGAGAAGAACTGCAATCAAAACTATTGGAGAATGCGGGTATCGATCCCGCTACTTCTCGCATGCGAAGTGAGCGCTCTACCATTTGAGCTAATTCCCCATTTGTGCCGCTGGGCTATGGTGCTTGAGACGCCACAGGTGTGATTTACCCATGTTGGTAAACCGGTTGTATTAAAGCTTTTTTTTTTTTTTTTTTAAGTATGGATGTCACTCTGCCGTAAGGAAAGGAAGAGTGTGGAGCTTGCGGGGTGCCAGGTGTTGTAAAAGTATAGGTTACCCATAGGTTTTACCATTTTCTAACATGCTAGGAGTCAAGAATTTTGAGGAGGAAAAAAAAAATCCCCAAATCAGGCTAAGAAAGTGGCAATGTAGAAGAAATGGTGCAGAACCTTTGGATTTTTGGTTGTTGGCCCAGAAGTCTACACCTGCCCCCCTCTGTTGAAGTAGAGACAATGGGTAGTATGAGAAATTGAGATTTAAAAAGCTGGATAAGAGCACTTAGCAGAGGATGGTTTCGATCCATTGACCTCCGGGTTATGGGCCCAGCACGCTTCCGCTGCGCCACTCTGCTGTTGCTTGCCTTCTAAGCTTGCCACTGCCTGTTTCCTAAGCTTGCAAATATGTTTCATGAGCAAGCAACGAGAGGAAAAACGTCCCGTGTTTTGAGAAGAACTGCAATCAAAACTATTGGAGAATGCGGGTATCGATCCCACTACTTCTCGCATGCGAAGTGAGCGCTCTACCATTTGAGCTAATTCCCCATTTGTGCCGCTGGGCTATGGTGCTTGAGACGCCACAGGTGTGATTTACCCATGTTGGTAAACCGGTTGTATTAAAGCTTTTTTTTTTTTTTTTTTAAGTATGGATGTCACTCTGCCGTAAGGAAAGGAAGAGTGTGGAGCTTGCGGGGTGCCAGGTGTTGTAAAAGTATAGGTTACCCATAGGTTTTACCATTTTCTAACATGCTAGGAGTCAAGAATTTTGAGGAGGAAAAAAAAAATCCCCAAATCAGGCTAAGAAAGTGGCAATGTAGAAGAAATGGTGCAGATCCTTTGGATTTTTGGTTGTTGGCCCAGAAGTCTACACCTGCCCCCCTCTGTTGAAGTAGAGACAATGGGTAGTATGAGAAATTGAGATTTAAAAAGCTGGATAAGAGCACTTAGCAGAGGATGGTTTCGATCCATCGACCTCTGGGTTATGGGCCCAGCAGGCTTCCGCTGTGCCACTCTGCTGTTGCTTGTCTTCTAAGCTTGCCTTCTAAGCTTGCCACTGCCTGTTTCCTAAGCTTGCAAATATGTTTCATGAGCAAGCAACGAGAGGAAAATTGTCCCGTGTTTTGAGAAGAACTGCAATCAAAACTATTGGAGAATGCGGGTATCGATCCCGCTACTTCTCGCATGCGAAGCGAGCGCTCTACCATTTGAGCTAATTCCCCATTTGTGCCGCTGGGCTGTGGTGCTTGAGACGCCACAGGTGTGATTTACCCATGTTGGTAAACAAGTTGTATTAAAGCGTTTTTTTTTTTTTTTTTAAGTATGGATGTCACTCTGCCGTAAGGAAAGGAAGAGTGTGGAGCTTGCGGGTGCCAGGTGTTGTAAAAGTATAGGTTACCCATAGGTTTTACCATTTTCTAACATGCTAGGAGTCAAGAATTTTGAGGAGGAAAAAAAAAATCCCCAAATCAGGCTAAGAAAGTGGCAATGTAGAAGAAATGGTGCAGATCCTTTGGATTTTTGGTTGTTGGCCCAGAAGTCTACACCTGCCCCCCTCTGTTGAAGTAGAGACAATGGGTAGTATGAGAAATTGAGATTTAAAAAGCTGGATAAGAGCACTTAGCAGAGGATGGTTTCGATCCATCGACCTCTGGGTTATGGGCCCAGCACGCTTCCGCTGCGCCACTCTGCTGTTGCTTGTCTTCTAAGCTTGCCTCCTAAGCTTGCCACTGCCTGTTTCCTAAGCTTGCAAATATGTTTCATGAGCAAGCAACGAGAGGAAAATTGTCCCGTGTTTTGAGAAGAACTGCAATCAAAACTATTGGAGAATGCGGGTATCGATCCTGCTACTTCTCGCATGCGAAGCGAGCGCTCCACCATTTGAGCTAATTCCCCATTTGTGCCGCTGGGTTGTGGTGCTTGAGACGCCACAGGTGTGATTTACCCATGTTGGTAAACCGGTTGTATTAAAGCTTTTTTTTTTTTTTTTTTTTAAGTATGGATGTCACTCTGCCGTAAGGAAAGGAAGAGTGTGGAGCTTGCGGGGTGCCAGGTGTTGTAAAAGTATAGGTTACCCATAAGTTTTACCATTTTCTAACATGCTAGGAGTCAAGAATTTTGAGGAGGAAAAAAAAAATCCCCAAATCAGGCTAAGAAAGTGGCAATGTAGAAGAAATGGTGCAGATCCTTTGGCTTTTTTGGTTGTTGGCCCAGAGGTCTACACCTGCCCCCCTCTGTTGAAGTAGAGACAATGGGTAGTATGAGAAATTGAGATTTAAAAAGCTGGATAAGAGCACTTAGCAGAGGATGGTTTCGATCCATCGACCTCTGGGTTATGGGCCCAGCAGGCTTCCGCTGTGCCACTCTGCTGTTGCTTGTCTTCTAAGCTTGCCTTCTAAGCTTGCCACTGCCTGTTTCCTAAGCTTGCAAATATGTTTCATGAGCAAGCAACGAGAGGAAAATTGTCCCGTGTTTTGAGAAGAACTGCAATCAAAACTATTGGAGAATGCGGGTATCGATCCCGCTACTTCTCGCATGCGAAGCGAGCGCTCTACCATTTGAGCTAATTCCCCATTTGTGCCGCTGGGCTGTGGTGCTTGAGACGCCACAGGTGTGATTTACCCATGTTGGTAAACCGGTTGTATTAAAGCTTTTTTTTTTTTTTTTTTAAGTATGGATGTCACTCTGCCGTAAGGAAAGGAAGAGTGTGGAGCTTGCGGGGTGCCAGGTGTTGTAAAAGTATAGGTTACCCATAGGTTTTACCATTTTCTAACATGCTAGGAGTCAAGAATTTTGAGGAGGAAAAAAAAAATCCCCAAATCAGGCTAAGAAAGTGGCAATGTAGAAGAAATGGTGCAGATCCTTTGGCTTTTTTGGTTGTTGGCCCAGAGGTCTACACCTGCCCCCCTCTGTTGAAGTAGAGACAATGGGTAGTATGAGAAATTGAGATTTAAAAAGCTGGATAAGAGCACTTAGCAGAGGATGGTTTCGATCCATCGACCTCTGGGTTATGGGCCCAGCACGCTTCCGCTGCGCCACTCTGCTGTTGCTTGTCTTCTAAGCTTGCCTCCTAAGCTTGCCACTGCCTGTTTCCTAAGCTTGCAAATATGTTTCATGAGCAAGCAACGAGAGGAAAATTGTCCCGTGTTTTGAGAAGAACTGCAATCAAAACTATTGGAGAATGCGGGTATCGATCCCGCTACTTCTCGCATGCGAAGCGAGCGCTCTACCATTTGAGCTAATTCCCCATTTGTGCCGCTGGGCTGTGGTGCTTGAGACGCCACAGGTGTGATTTACCCATGTTGGTAAACCGGTTGTATTAAAGCTTTTTTTTTTTTTTTTTTTTAAGTATGGATGTCACTCTGCCGTAAGGAAAGGAAGAGTGTGGAGCTTGCGGGGTGCCAGGTGTTGTAAAAGTATAGGTTACCCATAGGTTTTACCATTTTCTAACATGCTAGGAGTCAAGAATTTTGAGGAGGAAAAAAAAAATCCCCAAATCAGGCTAAGAAAGTGGCAATGTAGAAGAAATGGTGCAGATCCTTTGGCTTTTTTGGTTGTTGGCCCAGAGGTCTACACCTGCCCCCCTCTGTTGAAGTAGAGACAATGGGTAGTATGAGAAATTGAGATTTAAAAAGCTGGATAAGAGCACTTAGCAGAGGATGGTTTCGATCCATCGACCTCTGGGTTATGGGCCCAGCACGCTTCCGTTGCGCCACTCTGCTGTTGCTTGTCTTCTAAGCTTGCCTTCTAAGCTTGCCACTGCCTGTTTCCTAAGCTTGCAAATATGTTTCATGAGCAAGCAACGAGAGGAAAATTGTCCCGTGTTTTGAGAAGAACTGCAATCAAAACTATTGGAGAATGCGGGTATCGATCCCGCTACTTCTCGCATGCGAAGCGAGCGCTCTACCATTTGAGCTAATTCCCCATTTGTGCCGCTGGGCTGTGGTGCTTGAGACGCCACAGGTGTGATTTACCCATGTTGGTAAACCGGTTGTATTAAAGCTTTTTTTTTTTTTTTTTTAAGTATGGATGTCACTCTGCCGTAAGGAAAGGAAGAGTGTGGAGCTTGCGGGGTGCCAGGTGTTGTAAAAGTATAGGTTACCCATAGGTTTTACCATTTTCTAACATGCTAGGAGTTAAGAATTTTGAGGAGGAAAAAAAAAATCCCCAAATCAGGCTAAGAAAGTGGCAATGTAGAAGAAATGGTGCAGATCCTTTGGCTTTTTTGGTTGTTGGCCCAGAGGTCTACACCTGCCCCCCTCTGTTGAAGTAGAGACAATGGGTAGTATGAGAAATTGAGATTTAAAAAGCTGGATAAGAGCACTTAGCAGAGGATGGTTTCGATCCATCGACCTCTGGGTTATGGGCCCAGCACGGTTCCGCTGCGCCACTCTGCTGTTGCTTGTCTTCTAAGCTTGCCTCCTAAGCTTGCCACTGCCTGTTTCCTAAGCTTGCAAATATGTTTCATGAGCAAGCAACGAGAGGAAAATTGTCCCGTGTTTTGAGAAGAACTGCAATCAAAACTATTGGAGAATGCGGGTATCGATCCCGCTACTTCTCGCATGCGAAGCGAGCGCTCTACCATTTGAGCTAATTCCCCATTTGTGCCGCTGGGCTGTGGTGCTTGAGACGCCACAGGTGTGATTTACCCATGTTGGTAAACCGGTTGTATTAAAGCTTTTTTTTTTTTTTTTTTTAAGTATGGATGTCACTCTGCCGTAAGGAAAGGAAGAGTGTGGAGCTTGCGGGGTGCCAGGTGTTGTAAAAGTATAGGTTACCCATAGGTTTTACCATTTTCTAACATGCTAGGAGTCAAGAATTTTGAGGAGGAAAAAAAAAATCCCCAAATCAGGCTAAGAAAGTGGCAATGTAGAAGAAATGGTGCAGATCCTTTGGATTTTTGGTTGTTGGCCCAGAAGTCTACACCTGCCCCCCTCTGTTGAAGTAGAGACAATGGGTAGTATGAGAAATTGAGATTTAAAAAGCTGGATAAGAGCACTTAGCAGAGGATGGTTTCGATCCATCGACCTCTGGGTTATGGGCCCAGCACGCTTCCGCTGTGCCACTCTGCTGTTGCTTGTCTTCTAAGCTTGCCTTCTAAGCTTGCCACTGCCTGTTTCCTAAGCTTGCAAATATGTTTCATGAGCAAGCAACGAGAGGAAAATTGTCCCGTGTTTTGAGAAGAACTGCAATCAAAACTATTGGAGAATGCGGGTATCGATCCCGCTACTTCTCGCATGCGAAGCGAGCGCTCTACCATTTGAGCTAATTCCCCATTTGTGCCGCAGGGCTGTGGTGCTTGAGACGCCACAGGTGTGATTTACCCATGTTGGTAAACCGGTTGTATTAAAGCTTTTTTTTTTTTTTTTTTTAAGTATGGATGTCACTCTGCCGTAAGGAAAGGAAGAGTGTGGAGCTTGCGGGGTGCCAGGTGTTGTAAAAGTATAGGTTACCCATAGGTTTTACCATTTTCTAACATGCTAGGAGTCAAGAATTTTGAGGAGGAAAAAAAAAATCCCCAAATCAGGCTAAGAAAGTGGCAATGTAGAAGAAATGGTGCAGATCCTTTGGATTTTTGGTTGTTGGCCCAGAAGTCTACACCTGCCCCCCTCTGTTGAAGTAGAGACAATGGGTAGTATGAGAAATTGAGATTTAAAAAGCTGGATAAGAGCACTTAGCAGAGGATGGTTTCGATCCATCGACCTCTGGGTTATGGGCCCAGCACGCTTCCGCTGTGCCACTCTGCTGTTGCTTGTCTTCTAAGCTTGCCTTCTAAGCTTGCCACTGCCTGTTTCCTAAGCTTGCAAATATGTTTCATGAGCAAGCAACGAGAGGAAAATTGTCCCGTGTTTTGAGAAGAACTGCAATCAAAACTATTGGAGAATGCGGGTATCGATCCCGCTACTTCTCGCATGCGAAGCGAGCGCTCTACCATTTGAGCTAATTCCCCATTTGTGCCGCAGGGCTGTGGTGCTTGAGACGCCACAGGTGTGATTTACCCATGTTGGTAAACCGGTTGTATTAAAGCTTTTTTTTTTTTTTTTTTTAAGTATGGATGTCACTCTGCCGTAAGGAAAGGAAGAGTGTGGAGCTTGCGGGGTGCCAGGTGTTGTAAAAGTATAGGTTACCCATAGGTTTTACCATTTTCTAACATGCTAGGAGTCAAGAATTTTGAGGAGGAAAAAAAAAATCCCCAAATCAGGCTAAGAAAGTGGCAATGTAGAAGAAATGGTGCAGATCCTTTGGCTTTTTTGGTTGTTGGCCCAGAGGTCTACACCTGCCCCCCTCTGTTGAAGTAGAGACAATGGGTAGTATGAGAAATTGAGATTTAAAAAGCTGGATAAGAGCACTTAGCAGAGGATGGTTTCGATCCATCGACCTCTGGGTTATGGGCCCAGCACGCTTCCGCTGTGCCACTCTGCTGTTGCTTGTCTTCTAAGCTTGCCTCCTAAGCTTGCCACTGCCTGTTTCCTAAGCTTGCAAATATGTTTCATGAGCAAGCAACGAGAGGAAAATTGCCCCGTGTTTTGAGAAGAACTGCAATCAAAACTATTGGAGAATGCGGGTATCGATCCCGCTACTTCTCGCATGCGAAGCGATCGCTCTACCATTTGAGCTAATTCCCCATTTGTGCCGCTGGGCTGTGGTGCTTGAGACACTACAGGTGTGATTTACCCATGTTGGTAAACCGGTTGTATTAAAGCTTTTTTTTTTTTTTTTTTTAAGTATGGATGTCACTCTGCCGTAAGGAAAGGAAGAGTGTGGAGCTTGCGGGGTGACAGGTGTTGTAAAAGTATAGGTTACCCATAGGTTTTACCATTTTCTAACATGCTAGGAGTCAAGAATTGTGAGGAGGAAAAAAAAAATCCCCAAATCAGGCTAAGAAAGTGGCAATGTAGAAGAAATGGTGCAGATCCTTTGGCTTTTTTGGTTGTTGGCCCAGAGGTCTACACCTGCCCCCCTCTGTTGAAGTAGAGACAATGGGTAGTATGAGAAATTGAGATTTAAAAAGCTGGATAAGAGCACTTAGCAGAGGATGGTTTCGATCCATCGACCTCTGGGTTATGGGCCCAGCACGCTTCCGCTGCGCCACTCTGCTGTTGCTTGCCTTCTAAGCTTGCCACTGCCTGTTTCCTAAGCTTGCAAATATGTTTCATGAGCAAGCAACGAGAGGAAAAATGTCCCGTGTTTTGAGAAGATCTGCAATCAAAACTATTGGAGAATGCGGGCATCGATCCCGCTACTTCTCGCATGCAAAGCGAGCGCTCTACCATTTGAGCTAATTCCCCATTTGTGCCGCTGGGCTGTGGTGCTTGAGACACTACAGGTGTGATTTACCCATGTTGGTAAACCGGTTGTATTAAAGCTTTTTTTTTTTTTTTTTTTTTAAGTATGGATGTCACTCTGCCGTAAGGAAAGGAAGAGTGTGGAGCTTGCGGGGTGCCAGGTGTTGTAAAAGTATAGGTTACCCATAGGTTTTACCATTTTCTAACATGCTAGGAGTCAAGAATTGTGAGGAGGAAAAAAAAAATCCCCAAATCAGGCTAAGAAAGTGGCAATGTAGAAGAAATGGTGCAGATCCTTTGGCTTTTTTGGTTGTTGGCCCAGAAGTCTACACCTGCCCCCCTCTGTTGAAGTAGAGACAATGGGTAGTATGAGAAATTGAGATTTAAAAAGCTGGATAAGAGCACTTAGCAGAGGATGGTTTCGATCCATCGACCTCTGGGTTATGGGCCCAGCACGCTTCCGCTGCGCCACTCTGCTGTTGCTTGCCTTCTAAGCTTGCCACTGCCTGTTTGATAAGCTTGCAAATATGTTTCATGAGCAAGCAACGAGAGGAAAAATGTCCCGTGTTTTGAGAAGATCTGCAATCAAAACTATTGGAGAATGCGGGCATCGATCCCGCTACTTCTCGCATGCGAAGCGAGCGCTCTACCATTTGAGCTAATTCCCCATTTGTGCCGCTGGGCTGTGGTGCTTGAGACACTACAGGTGTGATTTACCCATGTTGGTAAACCGGTTGTATTAAAGCTTTTTTTTTTTTTTTTTTAAGTATGGATGTCACTCTGCCGTAAGGAAAGGAAGAGTGTGGAGCTTGCGGGGTGCCAGGTGTTGTAAAAGTATAGGTTACCCATAGGTTTTACCATTTTCTAACATGCTAGGAGTCAAGAATTGTGAGGAGGAAAAAAAAAATCCCCAAATCAGGCTAAGAAAGTGGCAATGTAGAAGAAATGGTGCAGATCCTTTGGCTTTTTTGGTTGTTGGCCCAGAAGTCTACACCTGCCCCCCTCTGTTGAAGTAGAGACAATGGGTAGTATGAGAAATTGAGATTTAAAAAGCTGGATAAGAGCACTTAGCAGAGGATGGTTTCGATCCATCGACCTCTGGGTTATGGGCCCAGCACGCTTCCGCTGCGCCACTCTGCTGTTGCTTGCCTTCTAAGCTTGCCACTGCCTGTTTCCTAAGCTTGCAAATATGTTTCATGAGCAAGCAACGAGAGGAAAAATGTCCCGTGTTTTGAGAAGATCTGCAATCAAAACTATTGGAGAATGCGGGCATCGATCCCGCTACTTCTCGCATGCAAAGCGAGCGCTCTACCATTTGAGCTAATTCCCCATTTGTGCCGCTGGGCTGTGGTGCTTGAGACACTACAGGTGTGATTTACCCATGTTGGTAAACCGGTTGTATTAAAGCTTTTTTTTTTTTTTTTTTAAGTATGGATGTCACTCTGCCGTAAGGAAAGGAAGAGTGTGGAGCTTGCGGGGTGACAGGTGTTGTAAAAGTATAGGTTACCCATAGGTTTTACCATTTTCTAACATGCTAGGAGTCAAGAATTGTGAGGAGGAAAAAAAAAATCCCCAAATCAGGCTAAGAAAGTGGCAATGTAGAAGAAATGGTGCAGATCCTTTGGCTTTTTTGGTTGTTGGCCCAGAGGTCTACACCTGCCCCCCTCTGTTGAAGTAGAGACAATGGGTAGTATGAGAAATTGAGATTTAAAAAGCTGGATAAGAGCACTTAGCAGAGGATGGTTTCGATCCATCGACCTCTGGGTTATGGGCCCAGCACGCTTCCGCTGCGCCACTCTGCTGTTGCTTGCCTTCTAAGCTTGCCTTCTAAGCTTGCCTTCTAAGCTTGCCACTGCCTGTTTGCTAAGCTTGCAAATATGTTTCATGAGCAAGCAACGAGAGGAAAAATGTCCCGTGTTTTGAGAAGATCTGCAATCAAAACTATTGGAGAATGCGGGCATCGATCCCGCTACTTCTCGCATGCGAAGCGAGCGCTCTACCATTTGAGCTAATTCCCCATTTGTGCCGCTGGGCTGTGGTGCTTGAGACACTACAGGTGTGATTTACACATGTTGGTAAACCGGTTGTATTAAAGCTTTTTTTTTTTTTTTTTTAAGTATGGATGTCACTCTGCCGTAAGGAAAGGAAGAGTGTGGAGCTTGCGGGGTGCCAGGTGTTGTAAAAGTATAGGTTACCCATAGGTTTTACCATTTTCTAACATGCTAGGAGTCAAGAATTGTGAGGAGGAAAAAAAAAATCCCCAAATCAGGCTAAGAAAGTGGCAATGTAGAAGAAATGGTGCAGATCCTTTGGCTTTTTTGGTTGTTGGCCCAGAGGTCTACACCTGCCCCCCTCTGTTGAAGTAGAGACAATGGGTAGTATGAGAAATTGAGATTTAAAAAGCTGGATAAGAGCACTTAGCAGAGGATGGTTTCGATCCATCGACCTCTGGGTTATGGGCCCAGCACGCTTCCGCTGCGCCACTCTGCTGTTGCTTGCCTTCTAAGCTTGCCACTGCCTGTTTGATAAGCTTGCAAATATGTTTCATGAGCAAGCAACGAGAGGAAAAATGTCCCGTGTTTTGAGAAGATCTGCAATCAAAACTATTGGAGAATGCGGGCATCGATCCCGCTACTTCTCGCATGCAAAGCGAGCGCTCTACCATTTGAGCTAATTCCCCATTTGTGCCGCTGGGCTGTGGTGCTTGAGACACTACAGGTGTGATTTACCCATGTTGGTAAACCGGTTGTATTAAAGCTTTTTTTTTTTTTTTTTAAGTATGGATGTCACTCTGCCGTAAGGAAAGGAAGAGTGTGGAGCTTGCGGGGTGCCAGGTGTTGTAAAAGTATAGGTTACCCATAGGTTTTACCATTTTCTAACATGCTAGGAGTCAAGAATTGTGAGGAGGAAAAAAAAAATCCCCAAATCAGGCTAAGAAAGTGGCAATGTAGAAGAAATGGTGCAGATCCTTTGGCTTTTTTGGTTGTTGGCCCAGAAGTCTACACCTGCCCCCCTCTGTTGAAGTAGAGACAATGGGTAGTATGAGAAATTGAGATTTAAAAAGCTGGATAAGAGCACTTAGCAGAGGATGGTTTCGATCCATCGACCTCTGGGTTATGGGCCCAGCACGCTTCCGCTGCGCCACTCTGCTGTTGCTTGCCTTCTAAGCTTGCCACTGCCTGTTTCCTAAGCTTGCAAATATGTTTCATGAGCAAGCAACGAGAGGAAAAATGTCCCGTGTTTTGAGAAGATCTGCAATCAAAACTATTGGAGAATGCGGGCATCGATCCCGCTACTTCTCGCATGCAAAGCGAGCGCTCTACCATTTGAGCTAATTCCCCATTTGTGCCGCTGGGCTGTGGTGCTTGAGACACTACAGGTGTGATTTACCCATGTTGGTAAACCGGTTGTATTAAAGCTTTTTTTTTTTTTTTTTTAAGTATGGATGTCACTCTGCCGTAAGGAAAGGAAGAGTGTGGAGCTTGCGGGGTGACAGGTGTTGTAAAAGTATAGGTTACCCATAGGTTTTACCATTTTCTAACATGCTAGGAGTCAAGAATTGTGAGGAGGAAAAAAAAAATCCCCAAATCAGGCTAAGAAAGTGGCAATGTAGAAGAAATGGTGCAGATCCTTTGGCTTTTTTGGTTGTTGGCCCAGAGGTCTACACCTGCCCCCCTCTGTTGAAGTAGAGACAATGGGTAGTATGAGAAATTGAGATTTAAAAAGCTGGATAAGAGCACTTAGCAGAGGATGGTTTCGATCCATCGACCTCTGGGTTATGGGCCCAGCACGCTTCCGCTGCGCCACTCTGCTGTTGCTTGCCTTCTAAGCTTGCCTTCTAAGCTTGCCTTCTAAGCTTGCCACTGCCTGTTTGCTAAGCTTGCAAATATGTTTCATGAGCAAGCAACGAGAGGAAAAATGTCCCGTGTTTTGAGAAGATCTGCAATCAAAACTATTGGAGAATGCGGGCATCGATCCCGCTACTTCTCGCATGCGAAGCGAGCGCTCTACCATTTGAGCTAATTCCCCATTTGTGCCGCTGGGCTGTGGTGCTTGAGACACTACAGGTGTGATTTACACATGTTGGTAAACCGGTTGTATTAAAGCTTTTTTTTTTTTTTTTTTAAGTATGGATGTCACTCTGCCGTAAGGAAAGGAAGAGTGTGGAGCTTGCGGGGTGCCAGGTGTTGTAAAAGTATAGGTTACCCATAGGTTTTACCATTTTCTAACATGCTAGGAGTCAAGAATTGTGAGGAGGAAAAAAAAAATCCCCAAATCAGGCTAAGAAAGTGGCAATGTAGAAGAAATGGTGCAGATCCTTTGGCTTTTTTGGTTGTTGGCCCAGAGGTCTACACCTGCCCCCCTCTGTTGAAGTAGAGACAATGGGTAGTATGAGAAATTGAGATTTAAAAAGCTGGATAAGAGCACTTAGCAGAGGATGGTTTCGATCCATCGACCTCTGGGTTATGGGCCCAGCACGCTTCCGCTGCGCCACTCTGCTGTTGCTTGCCTTCTAAGCTTGCCACTGCCTGTTTGATAAGCTTGCAAATATGTTTCATGAGCAAGCAACGAGAGGAAAAATGTCCCGTGTTTTGAGAAGATCTGCAATCAAAACTATTGGAGAATGCGGGCATCGATCCCGCTACTTCTCGCATGCAAAGCGAGCGCTCTACCATTTGAGCTAATTCCCCATTTGTGCCGCTGGGCTGTGGTGCTTGAGACACTACAGGTGTGATTTACCCATGTTGGTAAACCGGTTGTATTAAAGCTTTTTTTTTTTTTTTTTTAAGTATGGATGTCACTCTGCCGTAAGGAAAGGAAGAGTGTGGAGCTTGCGGGGTGACAGGTGTTGTAAAAGTATAGGTTACCCATAGGTTTTACCATTTTCTAACATGCTAGGAGTCAAGAATTGTGAGGAGGAAAAAAAAAATCCCCAAATCAGGCTAAGAAAGTGGCAATGTAGAAGAAATGGTGCAGATCCTTTGGCTTTTTTGGTTGTTGGCCCAGAGGTCTACACCTGCCCCCCTCTGTTGAAGTAGAGACAATGGGTAGTATGAGAAATTGAGATTTAAAAAGCTGGATAAGAGCACTTAGCAGAGGATGGTTTCGATCCATCGACCTCTGGGTTATGGGCCCAGCACGCTTCCGCTGCGCCACTCTGCTGTTGCTTGCCTTCTAAGCTTGCCACTGCCTGTTTCCTAAGCTTGCAAATATGTTTCATGAGCAAGCAACGAGAGGAAAAATGTCCCGTGTTTTGAGAAGATCTGCAATCAAAACTATTGGAGAATGCGGGCATCGATCCCGCTACTTCTCGCATGCAAAGCGAGCGCTCTACCATTTGAGCTAATTCCCCATTTGTGCCGCTGGGCTGTGGTGCTTGAGACACTACAGGTGTGATTTACCCATGTTGGTAAACCGGTTGTATTAAAGCTTTTTTTTTTTTTTTTTTAAGTATGGATGTCACTCTGCCGTAAGGAAAGGAAGAGTGTGGAGCTTGCGGGGTGACAGGTGTTGTAAAAGTATAGGTTACCCATAGGTTTTACCATTTTCTAACATGCTAGGAGTCAAGAATTGTGAGGAGGAAAAAAAAAATCCCCAAATCAGGCTAAGAAAGTGGCAATGTAGAAGAAATGGTGCAGATCCTTTGGCTTTTTTGGTTGTTGGCCCAGAGGTCTACACCTGCCCCCCTCTGTTGAAGTAGAGACAATGGGTAGTATGAGAAATTGAGATTTAAAAAGCTGGATAAGAGCACTTAGCAGAGGATGGTTTCGATCCATCGACCTCTGGGTTATGGGCCCAGCACGCTTCCGCTGCGCCACTCTGCTGTTGCTTGCCTTCTAAGCTTGCCACTGCCTGTTTCCTAAGCTTGCAAATATGTTTCATGAGCAAGCAACGAGAGGAAAAATGTCCCGTGTTTTGAGAAGATCTGCAATCAAAACTATTGGAGAATGCGGGCATCGATCCCGCTACTTCTCGCATGCAAAGCGAGCGCTCTACCATTTGAGCTAATTCCCCATTTGTGCCGCTGGGCTGTGGTGCTTGAGACACTACAGGTGTGATTTACCCATGTTGGTAAACCGGTTGTATTAAAGCTTTTTTTTTTTTTTTTTTAAGTATGGATGTCACTCTGCCGTAAGGAAAGGAAGAGTGTGGAGCTTGCGGGGTGCCAGGTGTTGTAAAAGTATAGGTTACCCATAGGTTTTACCATTTTCTAACATGCTAGGAGTTAAGAATTTTGAGGAGGAAAAAAAAAATCCCCAAATCAGGCTAAGAAAGTGGCAATGTAGAAGAAATGGTGCAGATCCTTTGGCTTTTTTGGTTGTTGGCCCAGAGGTCTACACCTGCCCCCCTCTGTTGAAGTAGAGACAATGGGTAGTATGAGAAATTGAGATTTAAAAAGCTGGATAAGAGCACTTAGCAGAGGATGGTTTCGATCCATCGACCTCTGGGTTATGGGCCCAGCACGGTTCCGCTGCGCCACTCTGCTGTTGCTTGTCTTCTAAGCTTGCCTCCTAAGCTTGCCACTGCCTGTTTCCTAAGCTTGCAAATATGTTTCATGAGCAAGCAACGAGAGGAAAATTGTCCCGTGTTTTGAGAAGAACTGCAATCAAAACTATTGGAGAATGCGGGTATCGATCCCGCTACTTCTCGCATGCGAAGCGAGCGCTCTACCATTTGAGCTAATTCCCCATTTGTGCCGCTGGGCTGTGGTGCTTGAGACGCCACAGGTGTGATTTACCCATGTTGGTAAACCGGTTGTATTAAAGCTTTTTTTTTTTTTTTTTTTAAGTATGGATGTCACTCTGCCGTAAGGAAAGGAAGAGTGTGGAGCTTGCGGGGTGCCAGGTGTTGTAAAAGTATAGGTTACCCATAGGTTTTACCATTTTCTAACATGCTAGGAGTCAAGAATTTTGAGGAGGAAAAAAAAAATCCCCAAATCAGGCTAAGAAAGTGGCAATGTAGAAGAAATGGTGCAGATCCTTTGGATTTTTGGTTGTTGGCCCAGAAGTCTACACCTGCCCCCCTCTGTTGAAGTAGAGACAATGGGTAGTATGAGAAATTGAGATTTAAAAAGCTGGATAAGAGCACTTAGCAGAGGATGGTTTCGATCCATCGACCTCTGGGTTATGGGCCCAGCACGCTTCCGCTGTGCCACTCTGCTGTTGCTTGTCTTCTAAGCTTGCCTTCTAAGCTTGCCACTGCCTGTTTCCTAAGCTTGCAAATATGTTTCATGAGCAAGCAACGAGAGGAAAATTGTCCCGTGTTTTGAGAAGAACTGCAATCAAAACTATTGGAGAATGCGGGTATCGATCCCGCTACTTCTCGCATGCGAAGCGAGCGCTCTACCATTTGAGCTAATTCCCCATTTGTGCCGCAGGGCTGTGGTGCTTGAGACGCCACAGGTGTGATTTACCCATGTTGGTAAACCGGTTGTATTAAAGCTTTTTTTTTTTTTTTTTTTAAGTATGGATGTCACTCTGCCGTAAGGAAAGGAAGAGTGTGGAGCTTGCGGGGTGCCAGGTGTTGTAAAAGTATAGGTTACCCATAGGTTTTACCATTTTCTAACATGCTAGGAGTCAAGAATTTTGAGGAGGAAAAAAAAAATCCCCAAATCAGGCTAAGAAAGTGGCAATGTAGAAGAAATGGTGCAGATCCTTTGGATTTTTGGTTGTTGGCCCAGAAGTCTACACCTGCCCCCCTCTGTTGAAGTAGAGACAATGGGTAGTATGAGAAATTGAGATTTAAAAAGCTGGATAAGAGCACTTAGCAGAGGATGGTTTCGATCCATCGACCTCTGGGTTATGGGCCCAGCACGCTTCCGCTGTGCCACTCTGCTGTTGCTTGTCTTCTAAGCTTGCCTCCTAAGCTTGCCACTGCCTGTTTCCTAAGCTTGCAAATATGTTTCATGAGCAAGCAACGAGAGGAAAATTGCCCCGTGTTTTGAGAAGAACTGCAATCAAAACTATTGGAGAATGCGGGTATCGATCCCGCTACTTCTCGCATGCGAAGCGATCGCTCTACCATTTGAGCTAATTCCCCATTTGTGCCGCTGGGCTGTGGTGCTTGAGACGCCACAGGTGTGATTTACCCATGTTGGTAAACCGGTTGTATTAAAGCTTTTTTTTTTTTTTTTTTTAAGTATGGATGTCACTCTGCCGTAAGGAAAGGAAGAGTGTGGAGCTTGCGGGGTGCCAGGTGTTGTAAAAGTATAGGTTACCCATAGGTTTTACCATTTTCTAACATGCTAGGAGTCAAGAATTTTGAGGAGGAAAAAAAAAATCCCCAAATCAGGCTAAGAAAGTGGCAATGTAGAAGAAATGGTGCAGATCCTTTGGATTTTTGGTTGTTGGCCCAGAAGTCTACACCTGCCCCCCTCTGTTGAAGTAGAGACAATGGGTAGTATGAGAAATTGAGATTTAAAAAGCTGGATAAGAGCACTTAGCAGAGGATGGTTTCGATCCATCGACCTCTGGGTTATGGGCCCAGCACGCTTCCGCTGCGCCACTCTGCTGTTGCTTGTCTTCTAAGCTTGCCTCCTAAGCTTGCCACTGCCTGTTTCCTAAGCTTGCAAATATGTTTCATGAGCAAGCAACGAGAGGAAAATTGCCCCGTGTTTTGAGAAGAACTGCAATCAAAACTATTGGAGAATGCGGGTATCGATCCCGCTACTTCTCGCATGCGAAGCGATCGCTCTACCATTTGAGCTAATTCCCCATTTGTGCCGCTGGGCTGTGGTGCTTGAGACGCCACAGGTGTGATTTACCCATGTTGGTAAACCGGTTGTATTAAAGCTTTTTTTTTTTTTTTTTTAAGTATGGATGTCACTCTGCCGTAAGGAAAGGAAGAGTGTGGAGCTTGCGGGGTGCCAGGTGTTGTAAAAGTATAGGTTACCCATAGGTTTTACCATTTTCTAACATGCTAGGAGTCAAGAATTTTGAGGAGGAAAAAAAAAATCCCCAAATCAGGCTAAGAAAGTGGCAATGTAGAAGAAATGGTGCAGATCCTTTGGATTTTTGGTTGTTGGCCCAGAAGTCTACACCTGCCCCCCTCTGTTGAAGTAGAGACAATGGGTAGTATGAGAAATTGAGATTTAAAAAGCTGGATAAGAGCACTTAGCAGAGGATGGTTTCGATCCATCGACCTCTGGGTTATGGGCCCAGCACGCTTCCGCTGTGCCACTCTGCTGTTGCTTGTCTTCTAAGCTTGCCTTCTAAGCTTGCCACTGCCTGTTTCCTAAGCTTGCAAATATGTTTCATGAGCAAGCAACGAGAGGAAAATTGTCCCGTGTTTTGAGAAGAACTGCAATCAAAACTATTGGAGAATGCGGGCATCGATCCTGCTACTTCTCGCATGCGAAGCGAGCGCTCTACCATTTGAGCTAATTCCCCATTTGTGCCGCAGGGCTGTGGTGCTTGAGACGCCACAGGTGTGATTTACCCATGTTGGTAAACCGGTTGTATTAAAGCTTTTTTTTTTTTTTTTTTTAAGTATGGATGTCACTCTGCCGTAAGGAAAGGAAGAGTGTGGAGCTTGCGGGGTGCCAGGTGTTGTAAAAGTATAGGTTACCCATAGGTTTTACCATTTTCTAACATGCTAGGAGTCAAGAATTTTGAGGAGGAAAAAAAAAATCCCCAAATCAGGCTAAGAAAGTGGCAATGTAGAAGAAATGGTGCAGATCCTTTGGCTTTTTTGGTTGTTGGCCCAGAGGTCTACACCTGCCCCCCTCTGTTGAAGTAGAGACAATGGGTAGTATGAGAAATTGAGATTTAAAAAGCTGGATAAGAGCACTTAGCAGAGGATGGTTTCGATCCATCGACCTCTGGGTTATGGGCCCAGCACGCTTCCGCTGTGCCACTCTGCTGTTGCTTGTCTTCTAAGCTTGCCTCCTAAGCTTGCCACTGCCTGTTTCCTAAGCTTGCAAATATGTTTCATGAGCAAGCAACGAGAGGAAAATTGCCCCGTGTTTTGAGAAGAACTGCAATCAAAACTATTGGAGAATGCGGGTATCGATCCCGCTACTTCTCGCATGCGAAGCGAGCGCTCTACCATTTGAGCTAATTCCCCATTTGTGCCGCTGGGCTGTGGTGCTTGAGACGCCACAGGTGTGATTTACCCATGTTGGTAAACCGGTTGTATTAAAGCTTTTTTTTTTTTTTTTTTTAAGTATGGATGTCACTCTGCCGTAAGGAAAGGAAGAGTGTGGAGCTTGCGGGGTGCCAGGTGTTGTAAAAGTATAGGTTACCCATAGGTTTTACCATTTTCTAACATGCTAGGAGTCAAGAATTTTGAGGAGGAAAAAAAAAATCCCCAAATCAGGCTAAGAAAGTGGCAATGTAGAAGAAATGGTGCAGATCCTTTGGCTTTTTTGGTTGTTGGCCCAGAGGTCTACACCTGCCCACCTCTGTTGAAGTAGAGACAATGGGTAGTATGAGAAATTGAGATTTAAAAAGCTGGATAAGAGCACTTAGCAGAGGATGGTTTCGATCCATCGACCTCTGGGTTATGGGCCCAGCACGCTTCCGCTGTGCCACTCTGCTGTTGCTTGTCTTCTAAGCTTGCCTCCTAAGCTTGCCACTGCCTGTTTCCTAAGCTTGCAAATATGTTTCATGAGCAAGCAACGAGAGGAAAATTGCCCCGTGTTTTGAGAAGAACTGCAATCAAAACTATTGGAGAATGTGGGCATCGATCCCGCTACTTCTCGCATGCGAAGCGAGCGCTCTACCATTTGAGCTAATTCCCCATTTGTGCCGCTGGGCTGTGGTGCTTGAGACGCCACAGGTGTGATTTACCCATGTTGGTAAACCGGTTGTATTAAAGCTTTTTTTTTTTTTTTTTTTAAGTATGGATGTCACTCTGCCGTAAGGAAAGGAAGAGTGTGGAGCTTGCGGGGTGCCAGGTGTTGTAAAAGTATAGGTTACCCATAGGTTTTACCATTTTCTAACATGCTAGGAGTCAAGAATTTTGAGGAGGAAAAAAAAAATCCCCAAATCAGGCTAAGAAAGTGGCAATGTAGAAGAAATGGTGCAGATCCTTTGGATTTTTGGTTGTTGGCCCAGAAGTCTACACCTGCCCCCCTCTGTTGAAGTAGAGACAATGGGTAGTATGAGAAATTGAGATTTAAAAAGCTGGATAAGAGCACTTAGCAGAGGATGGTTTCGATCCATCGACCTCTGGGTTATGGGCCCAGCACGCTTCCGCTGTGCCACTCTGCTGTTGCTTGTCTTCTAAGCTTGCCTTCTAAGCTTGCCACTGCCTGTTTCCTAAGCTTGCAAATATGTTTCATGAGCAAGCAACGAGAGGAAAATTGTCCCGTGTTTTGAGAAGAACTGCAATCAAAACTATTGGAGAATGCGGGCATCGATCCTGCTACTTCTCGCATGCGAAGCGAGCGCTCTACCATTTGAGCTAATTCCCCATTTGTGCCGCAGGGCTGTGGTGCTTGAGACGCCACAGGTGTGATTTACCCATGTTGGTAAACCGGTTGTATTAAAGCTTTTTTTTTTTTTTTTTTTAAGTATGGATGTCACTCTGCCGTAAGGAAAGGAAGAGTGTGGAGCTTGCGGGGTGCCAGGTGTTGTAAAAGTATAGGTTACCCATAGGTTTTACCATTTTCTAACATGCTAGGAGTCAAGAATTTTGAGGAGGAAAAAAAAAATCCCCAAATCAGGCTAAGAAAGTGGCAATGTAGAAGAAATGGTGCAGATCCTTTGGCTTTTTTGGTTGTTGGCCCAGAGGTCTACACCTGCCCCCCTCTGTTGAAGTAGAGACAATGGGTAGTATGAGAAATTGAGATTTAAAAAGCTGGATAAGAGCACTTAGCAGAGGATGGTTTCGATCCATCGACCTCTGGGTTATGGGCCCAGCACGCTTCCGCTGTGCCACTCTGCTGTTGCTTGTCTTCTAAGCTTGCCTCCTAAGCTTGCCACTGCCTGTTTCCTAAGCTTGCAAATATGTTTCATGAGCAAGCAACGAGAGGAAAATTGCCCCGTGTTTTGAGAAGAACTGCAATCAAAACTATTGGAGAATGCGGGTATCGATCCCGCTACTTCTCGCATGCGAAGCGATCGCTCTACCATTTGAGCTAATTCCCCATTTGTGCCGCTGGGCTGTGGTGCTTGAGACGCCACAGGTGTGATTTACCCATGTTGGTAAACCGGTTGTATTAAAGCTTTTTTTTTTTTTTTTTTTAAGTATGGATGTCACTCTGCCGTAAGGAAAGGAAGAGTGTGGAGCTTGCGGGGTGCCAGGTGTTGTAAAAGTATAGGTTACCCATAGGTTTTACCATTTTCTAACATGCTAGGAGTCAAGAATTTTGAGGAGGAAAAAAAAAATCCCCAAATCAGGCTAAGAAAGTGGCAATGTAGAAGAAATGGTGCAGATCCTTTGGATTTTTGGTTGTTGGCCCAGAAGTCTACACCTGCCCCCCTCTGTTGAAGTAGAGACAATGGGTAGTATGAGAAATTGAGATTTAAAAAGCTGGATAAGAGCACTTAGCAGAGGATGGTTTCGATCCATCGACCTATCGACCTCTGGGTTATGGGCCCAGCACGCTTCCGCTGTGCCACTCTGCTGTTGCTTGTCTTCTAAGCTTGCCTTCTAAGCTTGCCACTGCCTGTTTCCTAAGCTTGCAAATATGTTTCATGAGCAAGCAACGAGAGGAAAATTGTCCCGTGTTTTGAGAAGAACTGCAATCAAAACTATTGGAGAATGCGGGCATCGATCCTGCTACTTCTCGCATGCGAAGCGAGCGCTCTACCATTTGAGCTAATTCCCCATTTGTGCCGCAGGGCTGTGGTGCTTGAGACGCCACAGGTGTGATTTACCCATGTTGGTAAACCGGTTGTATTAAAGCTTTTTTTTTTTTTTTTTTTAAGTATGGATGTCACTCTGCCGTAAGGAAAGGAAGAGTGTGGAGCTTGCGGGGTGCCAGGTGTTGTAAAAGTATAGGTTACCCATAGGTTTTACCATTTTCTAACATGCTAGGAGTCAAGAATTTTGAGGAGGAAAAAAAAAATCCCCAAATCAGGCTAAGAAAGTGGCAATGTAGAAGAAATGGTGCAGATCCTTTGGCTTTTTTGGTTGTTGGCCCAGAGGTCTACACCTGCCCCCCTCTGTTGAAGTAGAGACAATGGGTAGTATGAGAAATTGAGATTTAAAAAGCTGGATAAGAGCACTTAGCAGAGGATGGTTTCGATCCATCGACCTCTGGGTTATGGGCCCAGCACGCTTCCGCTGTGCCACTCTGCTGTTGCTTGTCTTCTAAGCTTGCCTCCTAAGCTTGCCACTGCCTGTTTCCTAAGCTTGCAAATATGTTTCATGAGCAAGCAACGAGAGGAAAATTGCCCCGTGTTTTGAGAAGAACTGCAATCAAAACTATTGGAGAATGCGGGTATCGATCCCGCTACTTCTCGCATGCGAAGCGAGCGCTCTACCATTTGAGCTAATTCCCCATTTGTGCCGCTGGGCTGTGGTGCTTGAGACGCCACAGGTGTGATTTACCCATGTTGGTAAACCGGTTGTATTAAAGCTTTTTTTTTTTTTTTTTTTAAGTATGGATGTCACTCTGCCGTAAGGAAAGGAAGAGTGTGGAGCTTGCGGGGTGCCAGGTGTTGTAAAAGTATAGGTTACCCATAGGTTTTACCATTTTCTAACATGCTAGGAGTCAAGAATTTTGAGGAGGAAAAAAAAAATCCCCAAATCAGGCTAAGAAAGTGGCAATGTAGAAGAAATGGTGCAGATCCTTTGGATTTTTGGTTGTTGGCCCAGAAGTCTACACCTGCCCCCCTCTGTTGAAGTAGAGACAATGGGTAGTATGAGAAATTGAGATTTAAAAAGCTGGATAAGAGCACTTAGCAGAGGATGGTTTCGATCCATCGACCTATCGACCTCTGGGTTATGGGCCCAGCACGCTTCCGCTGTGCCACTCTGCTGTTGCTTGTCTTCTAAGCTTGCCTTCTAAGCTTGCCACTGCCTGTTTCCTAAGCTTGCAAATATGTTTCATGAGCAAGCAACGAGAGGAAAATTGTCCCGTGTTTTGAGAAGAACTGCAATCAAAACTATTGGAGAATGCGGGCATCGATCCTGCTACTTCTCGCATGCGAAGCGAGCGCTCTACCATTTGAGCTAATTCCCCATTTGTGCCGCAGGGCTGTGGTGCTTGAGACGCCACAGGTGTGATTTACCCATGTTGGTAAACCGGTTGTATTAAAGCTTTTTTTTTTTTTTTTTTTAAGTATGGATGTCACTCTGCCGTAAGGAAAGGAAGAGTGTGGAGCTTGCGGGGTGCCAGGTGTTGTAAAAGTATAGGTTACCCATAGGTTTTACCATTTTCTAACATGCTAGGAGTCAAGAATTTTGAGGAGGAAAAAAAAAATCCCCAAATCAGGCTAAGAAAGTGGCAATGTAGAAGAAATGGTGCAGATCCTTTGGCTTTTTTGGTTGTTGGCCCAGAGGTCTACACCTGCCCCCCTCTGTTGAAGTAGAGACAATGGGTAGTATGAGAAATTGAGATTTAAAAAGCTGGATAAGAGCACTTAGCAGAGGATGGTTTCGATCCATCGACCTCTGGGTTATGGGCCCAGCACGCTTCCGCTGTGCCACTCTGCTGTTGCTTGTCTTCTAAGCTTGCCTCCTAAGCTTGCCACTGCCTGTTTCCTAAGCTTGCAAATATGTTTCATGAGCAAGCAACGAGAGGAAAATTGCCCCGTGTTTTGAGAAGAACTGCAATCAAAACTATTGGAGAATGCGGGTATCGATCCCGCTACTTCTCGCATGCGAAGCGAGCGCTCTACCATTTGAGCTAATTCCCCATTTGTGCCGCTGGGCTGTGGTGCTTGAGACGCCACAGGTGTGATTTACCCATGTTGGTAAACCGGTTGTATTAAAGCTTTTTTTTTTTTTTTTTTTAAGTATGGATGTCACTCTGCCGTAAGGAAAGGAAGAGTGTGGAGCTTGCGGGGTGCCAGGTGTTGTAAAAGTATAGGTTACCCATAGGTTTTACCATTTTCTAACATGCTAGGAGTCAAGAATTTTGAGGAGGAAAAAAAAAATCCCCAAATCAGGCTAAGAAAGTGGCAATGTAGAAGAAATGGTGCAGATCCTTTGGCTTTTTTGGTTGTTGGCCCAGAGGTCTACACCTGCCCACCTCTGTTGAAGTAGAGACAATGGGTAGTATGAGAAATTGAGATTTAAAAAGCTGGATAAGAGCACTTAGCAGAGGATGGTTTCGATCCATCGACCTCTGGGTTATGGGCCCAGCACGCTTCCGCTGTGCCACTCTGCTGTTGCTTGTCTTCTAAGCTTGCCTCCTAAGCTTGCCACTGCCTGTTTCCTAAGCTTGCAAATATGTTTCATGAGCAAGCAACGAGAGGAAAATTGCCCCGTGTTTTGAGAAGAACTGCAATCAAAACTATTGGAGAATGTGGGCATCGATCCCGCTACTTCTCGCATGCGAAGCGAGCGCTCTACCATTTGAGCTAATTCCCCATTTGTGCCGCTGGGCTGTGGTGCTTGAGACGCCACAGGTGTGATTTACCCATGTTGGTAAACCGGTTGTATTAAAGCTTTTTTTTTTTTTTTTTTTAAGTATGGATGTCACTCTGCCGTAAGGAAAGGAAGAGTGTGGAGCTTGCGGGGTGCCAGGTGTTGTAAAAGTATAGGTTACCCATAGGTTTTACCATTTTCTAACATGCTAGGAGTCAAGAATTTTGAGGAGGAAAAAAAAAATCCCCAAATCAGGCTAAGAAAGTGGCAATGTAGAAGAAATGGTGCAGATCCTTTGGATTTTTGGTTGTTGGCCCAGAAGTCTACACCTGCCCCCCTCTGTTGAAGTAGAGACAATGGGTAGTATGAGAAATTGAGATTTAAAAAGCTGGATAAGAGCACTTAGCAGAGGATGGTTTCGATCCATCGACCTCTGGGTTATGGGCCCAGCACGCTTCCGCTGTGCCACTCTGCTGTTGCTTGTCTTCTAAGCTTGCCTTCTAAGCTTGCCACTGCCTGTTTCCTAAGCTTGCAAATATGTTTCATGAGCAAGCAACGAGAGGAAAATTGTCCCGTGTTTTGAGAAGAACTGCAATCAAAACTATTGGAGAATGCGGGCATCGATCCTGCTACTTCTCGCATGCGAAGCGAGCGCTCTACCATTTGAGCTAATTCCCCATTTGTGCCGCAGGGCTGTGGTGCTTGAGACGCCACAGGTGTGATTTACCCATGTTGGTAAACCGGTTGTATTAAAGCTTTTTTTTTTTTTTTTTTTAAGTATGGATGTCACTCTGCCGTAAGGAAAGGAAGAGTGTGGAGCTTGCGGGGTGCCAGGTGTTGTAAAAGTATAGGTTACCCATAGGTTTTACCATTTTCTAACATGCTAGGAGTCAAGAATTTTGAGGAGGAAAAAAAAAATCCCCAAATCAGGCTAAGAAAGTGGCAATGTAGAAGAAATGGTGCAGATCCTTTGGCTTTTTTGGTTGTTGGCCCAGAGGTCTACACCTGCCCCCCTCTGTTGAAGTAGAGACAATGGGTAGTATGAGAAATTGAGATTTAAAAAGCTGGATAAGAGCACTTAGCAGAGGATGGTTTCGATCCATCGACCTCTGGGTTATGGGCCCAGCACGCTTCCGCTGTGCCACTCTGCTGTTGCTTGTCTTCTAAGCTTGCCTCCTAAGCTTGCCACTGCCTGTTTCCTAAGCTTGCAAATATGTTTCATGAGCAAGCAACGAGAGGAAAATTGCCCCGTGTTTTGAGAAGAACTGCAATCAAAACTATTGGAGAATGCGGGTATCGATCCCGCTACTTCTCGCATGCGAAGCGATCGCTCTACCATTTGAGCTAATTCCCCATTTGTGCCGCTGGGCTGTGGTGCTTGAGACGCCACAGGTGTGATTTACCCATGTTGGTAAACCGGTTGTATTAAAGCTTTTTTTTTTTTTTTTTTTAAGTATGGATGTCACTCTGCCGTAAGGAAAGGAAGAGTGTGGAGCTTGCGGGGTGCCAGGTGTTGTAAAAGTATAGGTTACCCATAGGTTTTACCATTTTCTAACATGCTAGGAGTCAAGAATTTTGAGGAGGAAAAAAAAAATCCCCAAATCAGGCTAAGAAAGTGGCAATGTAGAAGAAATGGTGCAGATCCTTTGGATTTTTGGTTGTTGGCCCAGAAGTCTACACCTGCCCCCCTCTGTTGAAGTAGAGACAATGGGTAGTATGAGAAATTGAGATTTAAAAAGCTGGATAAGAGCACTTAGCAGAGGATGGTTTCGATCCATCGACCTATCGACCTCTGGGTTATGGGCCCAGCACGCTTCCGCTGTGCCACTCTGCTGTTGCTTGTCTTCTAAGCTTGCCTTCTAAGCTTGCCACTGCCTGTTTCCTAAGCTTGCAAATATGTTTCATGAGCAAGCAACGAGAGGAAAATTGTCCCGTGTTTTGAGAAGAACTGCAATCAAAACTATTGGAGAATGCGGGCATCGATCCTGCTACTTCTCGCATGCGAAGCGAGCGCTCTACCATTTGAGCTAATTCCCCATTTGTGCCGCAGGGCTGTGGTGCTTGAGACGCCACAGGTGTGATTTACCCATGTTGGTAAACCGGTTGTATTAAAGCTTTTTTTTTTTTTTTTTTTAAGTATGGATGTCACTCTGCCGTAAGGAAAGGAAGAGTGTGGAGCTTGCGGGGTGCCAGGTGTTGTAAAAGTATAGGTTACCCATAGGTTTTACCATTTTCTAACATGCTAGGAGTCAAGAATTTTGAGGAGGAAAAAAAAAATCCCCAAATCAGGCTAAGAAAGTGGCAATGTAGAAGAAATGGTGCAGATCCTTTGGCTTTTTTGGTTGTTGGCCCAGAGGTCTACACCTGCCCCCCTCTGTTGAAGTAGAGACAATGGGTAGTATGAGAAATTGAGATTTAAAAAGCTGGATAAGAGCACTTAGCAGAGGATGGTTTCGATCCATCGACCTCTGGGTTATGGGCCCAGCACGCTTCCGCTGTGCCACTCTGCTGTTGCTTGTCTTCTAAGCTTGCCTCCTAAGCTTGCCACTGCCTGTTTCCTAAGCTTGCAAATATGTTTCATGAGCAAGCAACGAGAGGAAAATTGCCCCGTGTTTTGAGAAGAACTGCAATCAAAACTATTGGAGAATGCGGGTATCGATCCCGCTACTTCTCGCATGCGAAGCGAGCGCTCTACCATTTGAGCTAATTCCCCATTTGTGCCGCTGGGCTGTGGTGCTTGAGACGCCACAGGTGTGATTTACCCATGTTGGTAAACCGGTTGTATTAAAGCTTTTTTTTTTTTTTTTTTTAAGTATGGATGTCACTCTGCCGTAAGGAAAGGAAGAGTGTGGAGCTTGCGGGGTGCCAGGTGTTGTAAAAGTATAGGTTACCCATAGGTTTTACCATTTTCTAACATGCTAGGAGTCAAGAATTTTGAGGAGGAAAAAAAAATCCCCAAATCAGGCTAAGAAAGTGGCAATGTAGAAGAAATGGTGCAGATCCTTTGGATTTTTGGTTGTTGGCCCAGAAGTCTACACCTGCCCCCCTCTGTTGAAGTAGAGACAATGGGTAGTATGAGAAATTGAGATTTAAAAAGCTGGATAAGAGCACTTAGCAGAGGATGGTTTCGATCCATCGACCTATCGACCTCTGGGTTATGGGCCCAGCACGCTTCCGCTGTGCCACTCTGCTGTTGCTTGTCTTCTAAGCTTGCCTTCTAAGCTTGCCACTGCCTGTTTCCTAAGCTTGCAAATATGTTTCATGAGCAAGCAACGAGAGGAAAATTGTCCCGTGTTTTGAGAAGAACTGCAATCAAAACTATTGGAGAATGCGGGCATCGATCCTGCTACTTCTCGCATGCGAAGCGAGCGCTCTACCATTTGAGCTAATTCCCCATTTGTGCCGCAGGGCTGTGGTGCTTGAGACGCCACAGGTGTGATTTACCCATGTTGGTAAACCGGTTGTATTAAAGCTTTTTTTTTTTTTTTTTTTAAGTATGGATGTCACTCTGCCGTAAGGAAAGGAAGAGTGTGGAGCTTGCGGGGTGCCAGGTGTTGTAAAAGTATAGGTTACCCATAGGTTTTACCATTTTCTAACATGCTAGGAGTCAAGAATTTTGAGGAGGAAAAAAAAAATCCCCAAATCAGGCTAAGAAAGTGGCAATGTAGAAGAAATGGTGCAGATCCTTTGGCTTTTTTGGTTGTTGGCCCAGAGGTCTACACCTGCCCCCCTCTGTTGAAGTAGAGACAATGGGTAGTATGAGAAATTGAGATTTAAAAAGCTGGATAAGAGCACTTAGCAGAGGATGGTTTCGATCCATCGACCTATCGACCTCTGGGTTATGGGCCCAGCACGCTTCCGCTGTGCCACTCTGCTGTTGCTTGTCTTCTAAGCTTGCCTTCTAAGCTTGCCACTGCCTGTTTCCTAAGCTTGCAAATATGTTTCATGAGCAAGCAACGAGAGGAAAATTGTCCCGTGTTTTGAGAAGAACTGCAATCAAAACTATTGGAGAATGCGGGCATCGATCCTGCTACTTCTCGCATGCGAAGCGAGCGCTCTACCATTTGAGCTAATTCCCCATTTGTGCCGCAGGGCTGTGGTGCTTGAGACGCCACAGGTGTGATTTACCCATGTTGGTAAACCGGTTGTATTAAAGCTTTTTTTTTTTTTTTTTTTAAGTATGGATGTCACTCTGCCGTAAGGAAAGGAAGAGTGTGGAGCTTGCGGGGTGCCAGGTGTTGTAAAAGTATAGGTTACCCATAGGTTTTACCATTTTCTAACATGCTAGGAGTCAAGAATTTTGAGGAGGAAAAAAAAAATCCCCAAATCAGGCTAAGAAAGTGGCAATGTAGAAGAAATGGTGCAGATCCTTTGGCTTTTTTGGTTGTTGGCCCAGAGGTCTACACCTGCCCCCCTCTGTTGAAGTAGAGACAATGGGTAGTATGAGAAATTGAGATTTAAAAAGCTGGATAAGAGCACTTAGCAGAGGATGGTTTCGATCCATCGACCTCTGGGTTATGGGCCCAGCACGCTTCCGCTGTGCCACTCTGCTGTTGCTTGTCTTCTAAGCTTGCCTCCTAAGCTTGCCACTGCCTGTTTCCTAAGCTTGCAAATATGTTTCATGAGCAAGCAACGAGAGGAAAATTGCCCCGTGTTTTGAGAAGAACTGCAATCAAAACTATTGGAGAATGCGGGTATCGATCCCGCTACTTCTCGCATGCGAAGCGAGCGCTCTACCATTTGAGCTAATTCCCCATTTGTGCCGCTGGGCTGTGGTGCTTGAGACGCCACAGGTGTGATTTACCCATGTTGGTAAACCGGTTGTATTAAAGCTTTTTTTTTTTTTTTTTTTTTTTTTTTTTAAGTATGGATGTCTCTCTGCCGTAAGGAAAGGAAGAGTGTGGAGCTTGCGGGGTGCCAGGTGTTGTAAAAGTATAGGTTACCCATAGGTTTTACCATTTTCTAACATGCTAGGAGTCAAGAATTTTGAGGAGGAAAAAAAAAATCCCCAAATCAGGCTAAGAAAGTGGCAATGTAGAAGAAATGGTGCAGATCCTTTGGCTTTTTTGGTTGTTGGCCCAGAGGTCTACACCTGCCCCCCTCTGTTGAAGTAGAGACAATGGGTAGTATGAGAAATTGAGATTTAAAAAGCTGGATAAGAGCACTTAGCAGAGGATGGTTTCGATCCATCGACCTCTGGGTTATGGGCCCAGCACGCTTCCGCTGCGCCACTCTGCTGTTGCTTGTCTTCTAAGCTTGCCTTCTAAGCTTGCCACTGCCTGTTTCCTAAGCTTGCAAATATGTTTCATGAGCAAGCAACGAGAGGAAAATTGTCCCGTGTTTTGAGAAGAACTGCAATCAAAACTATTGGAGAATGCGGGTATCGATCCCGCTACTTCTCGCATGCGAAGCGAGCGCTCTACCATTTGAGCTAATTCCCCATTTGTGCCGCTGGGCTGTGGTGCTTGAGACGCCACAGGTGTGATTTACCCATGTTGGTAAACCGGTTGTATTAAAGCTTTTTTTTTTTTTTTTTTTAAGTATGGATGTCACTCTGCCGTAAGGAAAGGAAGAGTGTGGAGCTTGCGGGGTGCCAGGTGTTGTAAAAGTATAGGTTACCCATAGGTTTTACCATTTTCTAACATGCTAGGAGTCAAGAATTTTGAGGAGGAAAAAAAAAATCCCCAAATCAGGCTAAGAAAGTGGCAATGTAGAAGAAATGGTGCAGATCCTTTGGCTTTTTTGGTTGTTGGCCCAGAGGTCTACACCTGCCCCCCTCTGTTGAAGTAGAGACAATGGGTAGTATGAGAAATTGAGATTTAAAAAGCTGGATAAGAGCACTTAGCAGAGGATGGTTTCGATCCATCGACCTCTGGGTTATGGGCCCAGCACGCTTCCGCTGCGCCACTCTGCTGTTGCTTGTCTTCTAAGCTTGCCTCCTAAGCTTGCCACTGCCTGTTTCCTAAGCTTGCAAATATGTTTCATGAGCAAGCAACGAGAGGAAAATTGTCCCGTGTTTTGAGAAGAACTGCAATCAAAACTATTGGAGAATGCGGGTATCGATCCCGCTACTTCTCGCATGCGAAGCGAGCGCTCTACCATTTGAGCTAATTCCCCATTTGTGCCGCTGGGCTGTGGTGCTTGAGACGCCACAGGTGTGATTTACCCATGTTGGTAAACCGGTTGTATTAAAGCTTTTTTTTTTTTTTTTTTAAGTATGGATGTCACTCTGCCGTAAGGAAAGGAAGAGTGTGGAGCTTGCGGGGTGCCAGGTGTTGTAAAAGTATAGGTTACCCATAGGTTTTACCATTTTCTAACATGCTAGGAGTCAAGAATTTTGAGGAGGAAAAAAAAAATCCCCAAATCAGGCTAAGAAAGTGGCAATGTAGAAGAAATGATGCAGATCCTTTGGCTTTTTTGGTTGTTGGCCCAGAGGTCTACACCTGCCCCCCTCTGTTGAAGTAGAGACAATGGGTAGTATGAGAAATTGAGATTTAAAAAGCTGGATAAGAGCACTTAGCAGAGGATGGTTTCGATCCATCGACCGCTGGGTTATGGGCCCAGCACGCTTCCGCTGCGCCACTCTGCTGTTGCTTGTCTTCTAAGCTTGCCTCCTAAGCTTGCCACTGCCTGTTTCCTAAGCTTGCAAATATGTTTCATGAGCAAGCAACGAGAGGAAAATTGCCCCGTGTTTTGAGAAGAACTGCAATCAAAACTATTGGAGAATGCGGGTATCGATCCCGCTACTTCTCGCATGCGAAGCGAGCGCTCTACCATTTGAGCTAATTCCCCATTTGTGCCGCTGGGCTGTGGTGCTTGAGACGCCACAGGTGTGATTTACCCATGTTGGTAAACCGGTTGTATTAAAGCTTTTTTTTTTTTTTTTTTTAAGTATGGATGTCACTCTGCCGTAAGGAAAGGAAGAGTGTGGAGCTTGCGGGGTGCCAGGTGTTGTAAAAGTATAGGTTACCCATAGGTTTTACCATTTTCTAACATGCTAGGAGTCAAGAATTTTGAGGAGGAAAAAAAAAATCCCCAAATCAGGCTAAGAAAGTGGCAATGTAGAAGAAATGGTGCAGATCCTTTGGATTTTTGGTTGTTGGCCCAGAAGTCTACACCTGCCCCCCTCTGTTGAAGTAGAGACAATGGGTAGTATGAGAAATTGAGATTTAAAAAGCTGGATAAGAGCACTTAGCAGAGGATGGTTTCGATCCATCGACCTCTGGGTTATGGGCCCAGCACGCTTCCGCTGTGCCACTCTGCTGTTGCTTGTCTTCTAAGCTTGCCTTCTAAGCTTGCCACTGCCTGTTTCCTAAGCTTGCAAATATGTTTCATGAGCAAGCAACGAGAGGAAAATTGTCCCGTGTTTTGAGAAGAACTGCAATCAAAACTATTGGAGAATGCGGGTATCGATCCCGCTACTTCTCGCATGCGAAGCGAGCGCTCTACCATTTGAGCTAATTCCCCATTTGTGCCGCAGGGCTGTGGTGCTTGAGACGCCACAGGTGTGATTTACCCATGTTGGTAAACCGGTTGTATTAAAGCTTTTTTTTTTTTTTTTTTTTTTAAGTATGGATGTCACTCTGCCGTAAGGAAAGGAAGAGTGTGGAGCTTGCGGGGTGCCAGGTGTTGTAAAAGTATAGGTTACCCATAGGTTTTACCATTTTCTAACATGCTAGGAGTCAAGAATTTTGAGGAGGAAAAAAAAAATCCCCAAATCAGGCTAAGAAAGTGGCAATGTAGAAGAAATGGTGCAGATCCTTTGGCTTTTTTGGTTGTTGGCCCAGAGGTCTACACCTGCCCCCCTCTGTTGAAGTAGAGACAATGGGTAGTATGAGAAATTGAGATTTAAAAAGCTGGATAAGAGCACTTAGCAGAAGATGGTTTCGATCCATCGACCTCTGGGTTATGGGCCCAGCACGCTTCCGCTGCGCCACTCTGCTGTTGCTTGTCTTCTAAGCTTGCCTCCTAAGCTTGCCACTGCCTGTTTCCTAAGCTTGCAAATATGTTTCATGAGCAAGCAACGAGAGGAAAATTGTCCCGTGTTTTGAGAAGAACTGCAATCAAAACTATTGGAGAATGCGGGTATCGATCCTGCTACTTCTCGCATGCGAAGCGAGCGCTCTACCATTTGAGCTAATTCCCCATTTGTGCCGCTGGGCTGTGGTGCTTGAGACGCCACAGGTGTGATTTACCCATGTTGGTAAACCGGTTGTATTAAAGCTTTTTTTTTTTTTTTTTAAAGTATGGATGTCACTCTGCCGTAAGGAAAGGAAGAGTGTGGAGCTTGCGGGGTGCCAGGTGTTGTAAAAGTATAGGTTACCCATAGGTTTTACCATTTTCTAACATGCTAGGAGTCAAGAATTTTGAGGAGGAAAAAAAAAATCCCCAAATCAGGCTAAGAAAGTGGCAATGTAGAAGAAATGATGCAGATCCTTTGGCTTTTTTGGTTGTTGGCCCAGAGGTCTACACCTGCCCCCCTCTGTTGAAGTAGAGACAATGGGTAGTATGAGAAATTGAGATTTAAAAAGCTGGATAAGAGCACTTAGCAGAGGATGGTTTCGATCCATCGACCTCTGGGTTATGGGCCCAGCACGCTTCCGCTGCGCCACTCTGCTGTTGCTTGTCTTCTAAGCTTGCCTCCTAAGCTTGCCACTGCCTGTTTCCTAAGCTTGCAAATATGTTTCATGAGCAAGCAACGAGAGGAAAATTGCCCCGTGTTTTGAGAAGAACTGCAATCAAAACTATTGGAGAATGCGGGTATCGATCCCGCTACTTCTCGCATGCGAAGCGAGCGCTCTACCATTTGAGCTAATTCCCCATTTGTGCCGCAGGGCTGTGGTGCTTGAGACGCCACAGGTGTGATTTACCCATGTTGGTAAACCGGTTGTATTAAAGCTTTTTTTTTTTTTTTTTTTAAGTATGGATGTCACTCTGCCGTAAGGAAAGGAAGAGTGTGGAGCTTGCGGGGTGCCAGGTGTTGTAAAAGTATAGGTTACCCATAGGTTTTACCATTTTCTAACATGCTAGGAGTCAAGAATTTTGAGGAGGAAAAAAAAAATCCCCAAATCAGGCTAAGAAAGTGGCAATGTAGAAGAAATGGTGCAGATCCTTTGGCTTTTTTGGTTGTTGGCCCAGAGGTCTACACCTGCCCCCCTCTGTTGAAGTAGAGACAATGGGTAGTATGAGAAATTGAGATTTAAAAAGCTGGATAAGAGCACTTAGCAGAGGATGGTTTCGATCCATCGACCTCTGGGTTATGGGCCCAGCACGCTTCCGCTGCGCCACTCTGCTGTTGCTTGTCTTCTAAGCTTGCCTCCTAAGCTTGCCACTGCCTGTTTCCTAAGCTTGCAAATATGTTTCATGAGCAAGCAACGAGAGGAAAATTGTCCCGTGTTTTGAGAAGAACTGCAATCAAAACTATTGGAGAATGCGGGTATCGATCCCGCTACTTCTCGCATGCGAAGCGAGCGCTCTACCATTTGAGCTAATTCCCCATTTGTGCCGCTGGGCTGTGGTGCTTGAGACGCCACAGGTGTGATTTACCCATGTTGGTAAACCGGTTGTATTAAAGCTTTTTTTTTTTTTTTTTTTAAGTATGGATGTCACTCTGCCGTAAGGAAAGGAAGAGTGTGGAGCTTGCGGGGTGCCAGGTGTTGTAAAAGTATAGGTTACCCATAGGTTTTACCATTTTCTAACATGCTAGGAGTCAAGAATTTTGAGGAGGAAAAAAAAAATCCCCAAATCAGGCTAAGAAAGTGGCAATGTAGAAGAAATGGTGCAGATCCTTTGGATTTTTGGTTGTTGGCCCAGAAGTCTACACCTGCCCCCCCTCTGTTGAAGTAGAGACAATGGGTAGTATGAGAAATTGAGATTTAAAAAGCTGGATAAGAGCACTTAGCAGAGGATGGTTTCGATCCATCGACCTCTGGGTTATGGGCCCAGCACGCTTCCGCTGTGCCACTCTGCTGTTGCTTGTCTTCTAAGCTTGCCTTCTAAGCTTGCCACTGCCTGTTTCCTAAGCTTGCAAATATGTTTCATGAGCAAGCAACGAGAGGAAAATTGTCCCGTGTTTTGAGAAGAACTGCAATCAAAACTATTGGAGAATGCGGGTATCGATCCCGCTACTTCTCGCATGCGAAGCGAGCGCTCTACCATTTGAGCTAATTCCCCATTTGTGCCGCTGGGCTGAGGTGCTTGAGACGCCACAGGTGTGATTTACCCATGTTGGTAAACCGGTTGTATTAAAGCTTTTTTTTTTTTTTTTTAAGTATGGATGTCACTCTGCCGTAAGGAAAGGAAGAGTGTGGAGCTTGCGGGGTGCCAGGTGTTGTAAAAGTATAGGTTACCCATAGGTTTTACCATTTTCTAACATGCTAGGAGTCAAGAATTTTGAGGAGGAAAAAAAAAATCCCCAAATCAGGCTAAGAAAGTGGCAATATAGAAGAAATGATGCAGATCCTTTGGCTTTTTTGGTTGTTGGCCCAGAGGTCTACACCTGCCCCCCTCTGTTGAAGTAGAGACAATGGGTAGTATGAGAAATTGAGATTTCAAAAGCTGGATAAGAGCACTTAGCAGAGGATGGTTTCGATCCATCGACCGCTGGGTTATGGGCCCAGCACGCTTCCGCTGCGCCACTCTGCTGTTGCTTGTCTTCTAAGCTTGCCTCCTAAGCTTGCCACTGCCTGTTTCCTAAGCTTGCAAATATGTTTCATGAGCAAGCAACGAGAGGAAAATTGCCCCGTGTTTTGAGAAGAACTGCAATCAAAACTATTGGAGAATGCGGGTATCGATCCCGCTACTTCTCGCATGCGAAGCGAGCGCTCTACCATTTGAGCTAATTCCCCATTTGTGCCGCTGGGCTGTGGTGCTTGAGACGCCACAGGTGTGATTTACCCATGTTGGTAAACCGGTTGTATTAAAGCTTTTTTTTTTTTTTTTTTTAAGTATGGATGTCACTCTGCCGTAAGGAAAGGAAGAGTGTGGAGCTTGCGGGGTGCCAGGTGTTGTAAAAGTATAGGTTACCCATAGGTTTTACCATTTTCTAACATGCTAGGAGTCAAGAATTTTGAGGAGGAAAAAAAAAATCCCCAAATCAGGCTAAGAAAGTGGCAATGTAGAAGAAATGGTGCAGATCCTTTGGCTTTTTTGGTTGTTGGTCCAGAGGTCTACACCTGCCCCCCTCTGTTGAAGTAGAGACAATGGGTAGTATGAGAAATTGAGATTTAAAAAGCTGGATAAGAGCACTTAGCAGAGGATGGTTTCGATCCATCGACCTCTGGGTTATGGGCCCAGCACGCTTCCGCTGTGCCACTCTGCTGTTGCTTGTCTTCTAAGCTTGCCTTCTAAGCTTGCCACTGCCTGTTTCCTAAGCTTGCAAATATGTTTCATGAGCAAGCAACGAGAGGAAAATTGTCCCGTGTTTTGAGAAGAACTGCAATCAAAACTATTGGAGAATGCGGGTATCGATCCCGCTACTTCTCGCATGCGAAGCGAGCGCTCTACCATTTGAGCTAATTCCCCATTTGTGCCGCTGGGCTGTGGTGCTTGAGACACCACAGGTGTGATTTACCCATGTTGGTAAACCGGTTGTATTAAAGCTTTTTTTTTTTTTTTTTTAAGTATGGATGTCACTCTGCCGTAAGGAAAGGAAGAGTGTGGAGCTTGCGGGGTGCCAGGTGTTGTAAAAGTATAGGTTACCCATAGGTTTTACCATTTTCTAACATGCTAGGAGTCAAGAATTTTGAGGAGGAAAAAAAAAATCCCCAAATCAGGCTAAGAAAGTGGCAATGTAGAAGAAATGATGCAGATCCTTTGGCTTTTTTGGTTGTTGGCCCAGAGGTCTACACCTGCCCCCCTCTGTTGAAGTAGAGACAATGGGTAGTATGAGAAATTGAGATTTAAAAAGCTGGATAAGAGCACTTAGCAGAGGATGGTTTCGATCCATCGACCTCTGGGTTATGGGCCCAGCACGCTTCCGCTGCGCCACTCTGCTGTTGCTTGTCTTCTAAGCTTGCCTTCTAAGCTTGCCACTGCCTGTTTCCTAAGCTTGCAAATATGTTTCATGAGCAAGCAACGAGAGGAAAATTGTCCCGTGTTTTGAGAAGAACTGCAATCAAAACTATTGGAGAATGCGGGTATCGATCCCGCT
>NC_134690.1:1120000-1122500 GCF_050947455.1 Rhinoderma darwinii | reverse complement strand
GAATTTTGAGGAGGAAAAAAAAAATCCCCAAATCAGGCTAAGAAAGTGGCAATGTAGAAGAAATGGTGCAGATCCTTTGGATTTTTGGTTGTTGGCCCAGAAGTCTACACCTGCCCCCCTCTGTTGAAGTAGAGACAATGGGTAGTATGAGAAATTGAGATTTAAAAAGCTGGATAAGAGCACTTAGCAGAGGATGGTTTCGATCCATCGACCTCTGGGTTATGGGCCCAGCACGCTTCCGCTGTGCCACTCTGCTGTTGCTTGTCTTCTAAGCTTGCCTTCTAAGCTTGCCACTGCCTGTTTCCTAAGCTTGCAAATATGTTTCATGAGCAAGCAACGAGAGGAAAATTGTCCCGTGTTTTGAGAAGAACTGCAATCAAAACTATTGGAGAATGCGGGTATCGATCCCGCTACTTCTCGCATGCGAAGCGAGCGCTCTACCATTTGAGCTAATTCCCCATTTGTGCCGCTGGGCTGTGGTGCTTGAGACGCCACAGGTGTGATTTACCCATGTTGGTAAACCGGTTGTATTAAAGCTTTTTTTTTTTTTTTTTTTTTAAGTATGGATGTCACTCTGCCGTAAGGAAAGGAAGAGTGTGGAGCTTGCGGGGTGCCAGGTGTTGTAAAAGTATAGGTTACCCATAGGTTTTACCATTTTCTAACATGCTAGGAGTCAAGAATTTTGAGGAGGAAAAAAAAAAGCCCCAAATCAGGCTAAGAAAGTGGCAATGTAGAAGAAATGGTGCAGATCCTTTGGATTTTTGGTTGTTGGCCCAGAAGTCTACACCTGCCCCCCTCTGTTGAAGTAGAGACAATGGGTAGTATGAGAAATTGAGATTTAAAAAGCTGGATAAGAGCACTTAGCAGAGGATGGTTTCGATCCATCGACCTCTGGGTTATGGGCCCAGCACGCTTCCGCTGTGCCACTCTGCTGTTGCTTGTCTTCTAAGCTTGCCTCCTAAGCTTGCCACTGCCTGTTTCCTAAGCTTGCAAATATGTTTCATGAGCAAGCAACGAGAGGAAAATTGTCCCGTGTTTTGAGAAGAACTGCAATCAAAACTATTGGAGAATGCGGGTATCGATCCCGCTACTTCTCGCATGCGAAGCGAGCGCTCTACCATTTGAGCTAATTCCCCATTTGTGCCTCAGGGCTGTGGTGCTTGAGACGCCACAGGTGTGATTTACCCATGTTGGTAAACCGGTTGTATTAAAGCTTTTTTTTTTTTTTTTTTTTTTTAAGTATGGATGTCACTCTGCCGTAAGGAAAGGAAGAGTGTGGAGCTTGCGGGGTGCCAGGTGTTGTAAAAGTATAGGTTACCCATAGGTTTTACCATTTTCTAACATGCTAGGAGTCAAGAATTTTGAGGAGGAAAAAAAAAATCCCCAAATCAGGCTAAGAAAGTGGCAATGTAGAAGAAATGGTGCATATCCTTTGGCTTTTTTGGTTGTTGGCCCAGAGGTCTACACCTGCCCCCCTCTGTTGAAGTAGAGACAATGGGTAGTATGAGAAATTGAGATTTAAAAAGCTGGATAAGAGCACTTAGCAGAGGATGGTTTCGATCCATCGACCTCTGGGTTATGGGCCCAGCACGCTTCCGCTGTGCCACTCTGCTGTTGCTTGTCTTCTAAGCTTGCCTTCTAAGCTTGCCACTGCCTGTTTCCTAAGCTTGCAAATATGTTTCATGAGCAAGCAACGAGAGGAAAATTGTCCCGTGTTTTGAGAAGAACTGCAATCAAAACTATTGGAGAATGCGGGTATCGATCCCGCTACTTCTCGCATGCGAAGCGAGCGCTCTACCATTTGAGCTAATTCCCCATTTGTGCCGCTGGGCTGTGGTGCTTGAGACGCCACAGGTGTGATTTACCCATGTTGGTAAACCGGTTGTATTAAAGCTTTTTTTTTTTTTTTTTTTTTAAGTATGGATGTCACTCTGCCGTAAGGAAAGGAAGAGTGTGGAGCTTGCGGGGTGCCAGGTGTTGTAAAAGTATAGGTTACCCATAGGTTTTACCATTTTCTAACATGCTAGGAGTCAAGAATTTTGAGGAGGAAAAAAAAAAGCCCCAAATCAGGCTAAGAAAGTGGCAATGTAGAAGAAATGGTGCAGATCCTTTGGATTTTTGGTTGTTGGCCCAGAAGTCTACACCTGCCCCCCTCTGTTGAAGTAGAGACAATGGGTAGTATGAGAAATTGAGATTTAAAAAGCTGGATAAGAGCACTTAGCAGAGGATGGTTTCGATCCATCGACCTCTGGGTTATGGGCCCAGCACGCTTCCGCTGTGCCACTCTGCTGTTGCTTGTCTTCTAAGCTTGCCTCCTAAGCTTGCCACTGCCTGTTTCCTAAGCTTGCAAATATGTTTCATGAGCAAGCAACGAGAGGAAAATTGTCCCGTGTTTTGAGAAGAACTGCAATCAAAACTATTGGAGAATGCGGGTATCGATCCCGCTACTTCTCGCATGCGAAGCGAGCGCTCTACCATTTGAGCTAATTCCCCATTTGTG
>NC_134690.1:1092500-1105000 GCF_050947455.1 Rhinoderma darwinii | reverse complement strand
TTTTTTTTTAAGTATGGATGTCACTCTGCCGTAAGGAAAGGAAGAGTGTGGAGCTTGCGGGGTGCCAGGTGTTGTAAAAGTATAGGTTACCCATAGGTTTTACCATTTTCTAACATGCTAGGAGTCAAGAATTTTGAGGAGGAAAAAAAAAATCCCCAAATCAGGCTAAGAAAGTGGCAATGTAGAAGAAATGGTGCAGATCCTTTGGCTTTTTTGGTTGTTGGCCCAGAGGTCTACACCTGCCCCCCTCTGTTGAAGTAGAGACAATGGGTAGTATGAGAAATTGAGATTTAAAAAGCTGGATAAGAGCACTTAGCAGAGGATGGTTTCGATCCATCGACCTCTGGGTTATGGGCCCAGCACGCTTCCGCTGCGCCACTCTGCTGTTGCTTGTCTTCTAAGCTTGCCTCCTAAGCTTGCCACTGCCTGTTTCCTAAGCTTGCAAATATGTTTCATGAGCAAGCAACGAGAGGAAAATTGTCCCGTGTTTTGAGAAGAACTGCAATCAAAACTATTGGAGAATGCGGGTATCGATCCCGCTACTTCTCGCATGCGAAGCGAGCGCTCTACCATTTGAGCTAATTCCCCATTTGTGCCGCTGGGCTGTGGTGCTTGAGACGCCACAGGTGTGATTTACCCATGTTGGTAAACCGGTTGTATTAAAGCTTTTTTTTTTTTTTTTTTTTAAGTATGGATGTCACTCTGCCGTAAGGAAAGGAAGAGTGTGGAGCTTGCGGGGTGCCAGGTGTTGTAAAAGTATAGGTTACCCATAGGTTTTACCATTTTCTAACATGCTAGGAGTCAAGAATTTTGAGGAGGAAAAAAAAAATCCCGAAATCAGGCTAAGAAAGTGGCAATGTAGAAGAAATGGTGCAGATCCTTTGGATTTTTGGTTGTTGGCCCAGAAGTCTACACCTGCCCCCCTCTGTTGAAGTAGAGACAATGGGTAGTATGAGAAATTGAGATTTAAAAAGCTGGATAAGAGCACTTAGCAGAGGATGGTTTCGATCCATCGACCTCTGGGTTATGGGCCCAGCACGCTTCCGCTGTGCCACTCTGCTGTTGCTTGTCTTCTAAGCTTGCCTTCTAAGCTTGCCACTGCCTGTTTCCTAAGCTTGCAAATATGTTTCATGAGCAAGCAACGAGAGGAAAATTGTCCCGTGTTTTGAGAAGAACTGCAATCAAAACTATTGGAGAATGCGGGTATCGATCCCGCTACTTCTCGCATGCGAAGCGAGCGCTCTACCATTTGAGCTAATTCCCCATTTGTGCCGCAGGGCTGTGGTGCTTGAGACGCCACAGGTGTGATTTACCCATGTTGGTAAACCGGTTGTATTAAAGCTTTTTTTTTTTTTTTTTTTAAGAATGGATGTCACTCTGCCGTAAGGAAAGGAAGAGTGTGGAGCTTGCGGGGTGCCAGGTGTTGTAAAAGTATAGGTTACCCATAGGTTTTACCATTTTCTAACATGCTAGGAGTCAAGAATTTTGAGGAGGAAAAAAAAAATCCCCAAATCAGGCTAAGAAAGTGGCAATGTAGAAGAAATGGTGCAGATCCTTTGGCTTTTTTGGTTGTTGGCCCAGAGGTCTACACCTGCCCCCCTCTGTTGAAGTAGAGACAATGGGTAGTATGAGAAATTGAGATTTAAAAAGCTGGATAAGAGCACTTAGCAGAGGATGGTTTCGATCCATCGACCTCTGGGTTATGGGCCCAGCACGCTTCCGCTGCGCCACTCTGCTGTTGCTTGTCTTCTAAGCTTGCCTCCTAAGCTTGCCACTGCCTGTTTCCTAAGCTTGCAAATATGTTTCATGAGCAAGCAACGAGAGGAAAATTGCCCCGTGTTTTGAGAAGAACTGCAATCAAAACTATTGGAGAATGCGGGTATCGATCCCGCTACTTCTCGCATGCGAAGCGAGCGCTCTACCATTTGAGCTAATTCCCCATTTGTGCCGCTGGGCTGTGGTGCTTGAGACGCCACAGGTGTGATTTACCCATGTTGGTAAACCGGTTGTATTAAAGCTTTTTTTTTTTTTTTTTTAAGTATGGATGTCACTCTGCCGTAAGGAAAGGAAGAGTGTGGAGCTTGCGGGGTGCCAGGTGTTGTAAAAGTATAGGTTACCCATAGGTTTTACCATTTTCTAACATGCTAGGAGTCAAGAATTTTGAAGAGGAAAAAAAAAATCCCCAAATCAGGCTAAGAAAGTGGCAATGTAGAAGAAATGGTGCAGATCCTTTGGCTTTTTTGGTTGTTGGCCCAGAGGTCTACACCTGCCCCCCTCTGTTGAAGTAGAGACAATGGGTAGTATGAGAAATTGAGATTTAAAAAGCTGGATAAGAGCACTTAGCAGAGGATGGTTTTGATCCATCGACCTCTGGGTTATGGGCCCAGCACGCTTCCGCTGCGCCACTCTGCTGTTGCTTGTCTTCTAAGCTTGCCTCCTAAGCTTGCCACTGCCTGTTTCCTAAGCTTGCAAATATGTTTCATGAGCAAGCAACGAGAGGAAAATTGTCCCGTGTTTTGAGAAGAACTGCAATCAAAACTATTGGAGAATGCGGGTATCGATCCCGCTACTTCTCGCATGCGAAGCGAGCGCTCTACCATTTGAGCTAATTCCCCATTTGTGCCGCTGGGCTGTGGTGCTTGAGACGCCACAGGTGTGATTTACCCATGTTGGTAAACCGGTTGTATTAAAGCTTTTTTTTTTTTTTTTTTTAAGTATGGATGTCACTCTGCCGTAAGGAAAGGAAGAGTGTGGAGCTTGCGGGGTGCCAGGTGTTGTAAAAGTATAGGTTACCCATAGGTTTTACCATTTTCTAACATGCTAGGAGTCAAGAATTTTGAGGAGGAAAAAAAAAATCCCCAAATCAGGCTAAGAAAGTGGCAATGTAGAAGAAATGGTGCAGATCCTTTGGATTTTTGGTTGTTGGCCCAGAAGTCTACACCTGCCCCCCTCTGTTGAAGTAGAGACAATGGGTAGTATGAGAAATTGAGATTTAAAAAGCTGGATAAGAGCACTTAGCAGAGGATGGTTTCGATCAATCGACCTCTGGGTTATGGGCCCAGCAGGCTTCCGCTGTGCCACTCTGCTGTTGCTTGTCTTCTAAGCTTGCCTTCTAAGCTTGCCACTGCCTGTTTCCTAAGCTTGCAAATATGTTTCATGAGCAAGCAACGAGAGGAAAATTGTCCCGTGTTTTGAGAAGATCTGCAATCAAAACTATTGGAGAATGCGGGCATCGATCCCGCTACTTCTCGCATGCAAAGCGAGCGCTCTACCATTTGAGCTAATTCCCCATTTGTGCCACCGGGTTGTGGTGCTTGAGACACCACAGGTGTGATTTACACATGTTGGTAAACCGGTTGTATTAAAGCTTTTTTTTTTTTTTTTTAAGTATGGATGTCTCTCTGCCATAAGGAAAGGAAGAGTGTGGAGCTTGCGGGGTGCCAGGTGTTGTAAAAGTATAGGTTACCCATAGGTTTTACCATTTTCTAACATGCTAGCAGTCAAGAATTGTGAGGAGGAAAAAAAAATCCCCAAATCAGGCTAAGAAAGTGGCAATGTAGAAGAAATGGTGCAGATCCTTTGGCTTTTTTGGTTGTTGGCCCAGAGGTCTACACCTGCCCCCCTCTGTTGAAGTAGAGACAATGGGTAGTATGAGAAATTGAGATTTAAAAAGCTGGATAAGAGCACTTAGCAGAGGATGGTTTCGATCCATCGACCTCTGGGTTATGGGCCCAGCATGCTTCCGCTGCACCACTCTGCTGTTGCTTGCCTTCTAAGCTTGCCTTCTAAGCTTGCCACTGCCTGTTTCCTAAGCTTGCAAATATGTTTCATGAGCAAGCAACGAGAGGAAAAATGTCCTGTGTTTTGAGAAGATCTGCAATCAAAACTATTGGAGAATGCGGGCATCGATCCCGCTACTTCTCGCATGCAAAGCGAGCGCTCTACCATTTGAGCTAATTCCCCATTTGTGCCGCCGGGTTGTGGTGCTTGAGACACCACAGGTGTGATTTACACATGTTGGTAAACCGGTTGTATTAAAGCTTTTTTTTTTTTTTTTAAGTATGGATGTCTCTCTGCCGTAAGGAAAGGAAGAGTGTGGAGCTTGCGGGGTGCCAGGTGTTGTAAAAGTATAGGTTACCCATAGGTTTTACCATTTTCTAACATGCTAGGAGTCAAGAATTGTGAGGAGGAAAAAAAAATCCCCAAATCAGGCTAAGAAAGTGGCAATGTAGAAGAAATGGTGCAGATCCTTTGGCTTTTTTGGTTGTTGGCCCAGAGGTCTACACCTGCCCCCCTCTGTTGAAGTAGAGACAATGGGTAGTATGAGAAATTGAGATTTAAAAAGCTGGATAAGAGCACTTAGCAGAGGATGGTTTCGATCCATCGACCTCTGGGTTATGGGCCCAGCATGCTTCCGCTGCGCCACTCTGCTGTTGCTTGCCTTCTAAGCTTGCCTTCTAAGCTTGCCTTCTAAGCTTGCCACTGCCTGTTTCCTAAGCTTGCAAATATGTTTCATGAGCAAGCAACGAGAGGAAAAATGTCCCGTGTTTTGAGAAGATCTGCAATCAAAACTATTGGAGAATGTGGGCATCGATCCCGCTACTTCTCGCATGCAAAGCGAGCGCTCTACCATTTGAGCTAATTCCCCATTTGTGCCGCCGGGTTGTGGTGCTTGAGACACCACAGGTGTGATTTACCCATGTTGGTAAACCGGTTGTATTAAAGCTTTTTTTTTTTTTTTTTAAGTATGGATGTCTCTCTGCCGTAAGGAAAGGAAGAGTGTGGAGCTTGCGGGGTGCCAGGTGTTGTAAAAGTATAGGTTACCCATAGGTTTTACCATTTTCTAACATGCTAGGAGTCAAGAATTGTGAGGAGGAAAAAAAAAATCCCCAAATCAGGCTAAGAAAGTGGCAATGTAGAAGAAATGGTGCAGATCCTTTGGCTTTTTTGGTTGTTGGCCCAGAGGTCTACACCTGCCCCCCTCTGTTGAAGTAGAGACAATGGGTAGTATGAGAAATTGAGATTTAAAAAGCTGGATAAGAGCACTTAGCAGAGGATGGTTTCGATCCATCGACCTCTGGGTTATGGGCCCAGCACGCTTCCGCTGCGCCACTCTGCTGTTGCTTGCCTTCTAAGCTTGCCTTCTAAGCTTGCCACTGCCTGTTTCCTAAGCTTGCAAATATGTTTCATGAGCAAGCAACGAGAGGAAAAATGTCCCGTGTTTTGAGAAGATCTGCAATCAAAACTATTGGAGAATGTGGGCATCGATCCCGCTACTTCTCGCATGCAAAGCGAGCGCTCTACCATTTGAGCTAATTCCCCATTTGTGCCGCCGGGTTGTGGTGCTTGAGACACCACAGGTGTGATTTACCCATGTTGGTAAACCGGTTGTATTAAAGCTTTTTTTTTTTTTTTTTAAGTATGGATGTCTCTCTGCCATAAGGAAAGGAAGAGTGTGGAGCTTGCGGGGTGCCAGGTGTTGTAAAAGTATAGGTTACCCATAGGTTTTACCATTTTCTAACATGCTAGGAGTCAAGAATTGTGAGGAGGAAAAAAAAAATCCCCAAATCAGGCTAAGAAAGTGGCAATGTAGAAGAAATGGTGCAGATCCTTTGGCTTTTTTGGTTGTTGGCCCAGAGGTCTACACCTGCCCCCCTCTGTTGAAGTAGAGACAATGGGTAGTATGAGAAATTGAGATTTAAAAAGCTGGATAAGAGCACTTAGCAGAGGATGGTTTCGATCCATCGACCTCTGGGTTATGGGCCCAGCACGCTTCCGCTGCGCCACTCTGCTGTTGCTTGCCTTCTAAGCTTGCCTTCTAAGCTTGCCACTGCCTGTTTCCTAAGCTTGCAAATATGTTTCATGAGCAAGCAACGAGAGGAAAAATGTCCCGTGTTTTGAGAAGATCTGCAATCAAAACTATTGGAGAATGCGGGCATCGATCCCGCTACTTCTCGCATGCAAAGCGAGCGCTCTACCATTTGAGCTAATTCCCCATTTGTGCCGCCGGGTTGTGGTGCTTGAGACACCACAGGTGTGATTTACACATGTTGGTAAACCGGTTGTATTAAAGCTTTTTTTTTTTTTTTTTTTTTTTATTTAAGTATGGATGTCTCTCTGCCGTAAGGAAAGGAAGAGTGTGGAGCTTGCGGGGTGCCAGGTGTTGTAAAAGTATAGGTTACCCATAGGTTTTACCATTTTCTAACATGCTAGGAGTCAAGAATTGTGAGGAGGAAAAAAAAATCCCCAAATCAGGCTAAGAAAGTGGCAATGTAGAAGAAATGGTGCAGATCCTTTGGCTTTTTTGGTTGTTGGCCCAGAGGTCTACACCTGCCCCCCTCTGTTGAAGTAGAGACAATGGGTAGTATGAGAAATTGAGATTTAAAAAGCTGGATAAGAGCACTTAGCAGAGGATGGTTTCGATCCATCGACCTCTGGGTTATGGGCCCAGCACGCTTCCGCTGCGCCACTCTGCTGTTGCTTGCCTTCTAAGCTTGCCTTCTAAGCTTGACACTGCCTGTTTCCTAAGCTTGCAAATATGTTTCATGAGCAAGCAACGAGAGGAAAAATGTCCCGTGTTTTGAGAAGATCTGCAATCAAAACTATTGGAGAATGCGGGCATCGATCCCGCTACTTCTCGCATGCAAAGCGAGCGCTCTACCATTTGAGCTAATTCCCCATTTGTGCCGCCGGGTTGTGGTGCTTGAGACACCACAGGTGTGATTTACACATGTTGGTAAACCGGTTGTATTAAAGCTTTTTTTTTTTTTTTTTTAAGTATGGATGTCTCTCTGCCGTAAGGAAAGGAAGAGTGTGGAGCTTGCGGGGTGCCAGGTGTTGTAAAAGTATAGGTTACCCATAGGTTTTACCATTTTCTAACATGCTAGGAGTCAAGAATTGTGAGGAGGAAAAAAAAATCCCCAAATCAGGCTAAGAAAGTGGCAATGTAGAAGAAATGGTGCAGATCCTTTGGCTTTTTTGGTTGTTGGCCCAGAGGTCTACACCTGCCCCCCTCTGTTGAAGTAGAGACAATGGGTAGTATGAGAAATTGAGATTTAAAAAGCTGGATAAGAGCACTTAGCAGAGGATGGTTTCGATCCATCGACCTCTGGGTTATGGGCCCAGCATGCTTCCGCTGCGCCACTCTGCTGTTGCTTGCCTTCTAAGCTTGCCTTCTAAGCTTGCCACTGCCTGTTTCCTAAGCTTGCAAATATGTTTCATGAGCAAGCAACGAGAGGAAAAATGTCCCGTGTTTTGAGAAGATCTGCAATCAAAACTATTGGAGAATGCGGGCATCGATCCCGCTACTTCTCGCATGCAAAGCGAGCGCTCTACCATTTGAGCTAATTCCCCATTTGTGCCGCCGGGTTGTGGTGCTTGAGACACCACAGGTGTGATTTACACATGTTGGTAAACCGGTTGTATTAAAGCTTTTTTTTTTTTTTATTTAAGTATGGATGTCTCTCTGCAGTAAGGAAAGGAAGAGTGTGGAGCTTGCGGGGTGCCAGGTGTTGTAAAAGTATAGGTTACCCATAGGTTTTACCATTTTCTAACATGCTAGGAGTCAAGAATTGTGAGGAGGAAAAAAAAATCCCCAAATCAGGCTAAGAAAGTGGCAATGTAGAAGAAATGGTGCAGATCCTTTGGCTTTTTTGGTTGTTGGCCCAGAGGTCTACACCTGCCCCCCTCTGTTGAAGTAGAGACAATGGGTAGTATGAGAAATTGAGATTTAAAAAGCTGGATAAGAGCACTTAGCAGAGGATGGTTTCGATCCATCGACCTCTGGGTTATGGGCCCAGCACGCTTCCGCTGCGCCACTCTGCTGTTGCTTGCCTTCTAAGCTTGCCACTGCCTGTTTCCTAAGCTTGCAAATATGTTTCATGAGCAAGCAACGAGAGGAAAAATGTCCCGTGTTTTGAGAAGATCTGCAATCAAAACTATTGGAGAATGCGGGCATCGATCCCGCTACTTCTCGCATGCAAAGCGAGCGCTCTACCATTTGAGCTAATTCCCCATTTGTGCCGCCGGGTTGTGGTGCTTGAGACACCACAGGTGTGATTTACACATGTTGGTAAACCGGTTGTATTAAAGCTTTTTTTTTTTTTTTTTTTAAGTATGGATGTCTCTCTGCCGTAAGGAAAGGAAGAGTGTGGAGCTTGCGGGGTGCCAGGTGTTGTAAAAGTATAGGTTACCCATAGGTTTTACCATTTTCTAACATGCTAGGAGTCAAGAATTGTGAGGAGGAAAAAAAAATCCCCAAATCAGGCTAAGAAAGTGGCAATGTAGAAGAAATGGTGCAGATCCTTTGGCTTTTTTGGTTGTTGGCCCAGAGGTCTACACCTGCCCCCCTCTGTTGAAGTAGAGACAATGGGTAGTATGAGAAATTGAGATTTAAAAAGCTGGATAAGAGCACTTAGCAGAGGATGGTTTCGATCCATCGACCTCTGGGTTATGGGCCCAGCACGCTTCCGCTGCGCCACTCTGCTGTTGCTTGCCTTCTAAGCTTGCCTTCTAAGCTTGACACTGCCTGTTTCCTAAGCTTGCAAATATGTTTCATGAGCAAGCAACGAGAGGAAAAATGTCCCGTGTTTTGAGAAGATCTGCAATCAAAACTATTGGAGAATGCGGGCATCGATCCCGCTACTTCTCGCATGCAAAGCGAGCGCTCTACCATTTGAGCTAATTCCCCATTTGTGCCGCCGGGTTGTGGTGCTTGAGACACTACAGGTGTGATTTATCCATGTTGGTAAACCGGTTGTATTAAAGCTTTTTTTTTTTTTTTTTAAGTATGGATGTCTCTCTGCCGTAAGGAAAGGAAGAGTGTGGAGCTTGCAGGGTGCCAGGTGTTGTAAAAGTATAGGTTACCCATAGGTTTTACCATTTTCTAACATGCTAGGAGTCAAGAATTGTGAGGAGGAAAAAAAAATCCCCAAATCAGGCTAAGAAAGTGGCAATGTAGAAGAAATGGTGCAGATCCTTTGGCTTTTTTGGTTGTTGGCCCAGAGGTCTACACCTGCCCCCCTCTGTTGAAGTAGAGACAATGGGTAGTATGAGAAATTGAGATTTAAAAAGCTGGATAAGAGCACTTAGCAGAGGATGGTTTCGATCCATCGACCTCTGGGTTATGGGCCCAGCATGCTTCCGCTGCGCCACTCTGCTGTTGCTTGCCTTCTAAGCTTGCCTTCTAAGCTTGCCACTGCCTGTTTCCTAAGCTTGCAAATATGTTTCATGAGCAAGCAACGAGAGGAAAAATGTCCCGTGTTTTGAGAAGATCTGCAATCAAAACTATTGGAGAATGCGGGCATCGATCCCGCTACTTCTCGCATGCAAAGCGAGCGCTCTACCATTTGAGCTATTTCCCCATTTGTGCCGCCGGGTTGTGGTGCTTGAGACACCACAGGTGTGATTTACACATGTTGGTAAACCGGTTGTATTAAAGCTTTTTTTTATTTTTTTTTATTTTTATTTAAGTATGGATGTCACTCTGCCGTAAGGAAAGGAAGAGTGTGGAGCTTGCGGGGTGCCAGGTGTTGTAAAAGTATAGGTTACCCATAGGTTTTACCATTTTCTAACATGCTAGGAGTCAAGAATTGTGAGGAGGAAAAAAAAATCCCCAAATCAGGCTAAGAAAGTGGCAATGTAGAAGAAATGGTGCAGATCCTTTGGCTTTTTTGGTTGTTGGCCCAGAGGTCTACACCTGCCCCCCTCTGTTGAAGTAGAGACAATGGGTAGTATGAGAAATTGAGATTTAAAAAGCTGGATAAGAGCACTTAGCAGAGGATGGTTTCGATCCATCGACCTCTGGGTTATGGGCCCAGCATGCTTCCGCTGCGCCACTCTGCTGTTGCTTGCCTTCTAAGCTTGCCTTCTAAGCTTGCCACTGCCTGTTTCCTAAGCTTGCAAATATGTTTCATGAGCAAGCAACGAGAGGAAAAATGTCCCGTGTTTTGAGAAGATCTGCAATCAAAACTATTGGAGAATGCGGGCATCGATCCCGCTACTTCTCGCATGCAAAGCGAGCGCTCTACCATTTGAGCTAATTCCCCATTTGTGCCACCGGGTTGTGGTGCTTGAGACACCACAGGTGTGATTTACACATGTTGGTAAACCGGTTGTATTAAAGCTTTTTTTTTTTTTTTTTAAGTATGGATGTCTCTCTGCCGTAAGGAAAGGAAGAGTGTGGAGCTTGCGGGGTGCCAGGTGTTGTAAAAGTATAGGTTACCCATAGGTTTTACCATTTTCTAACATGCTAGGAGTCAAGAATTGTGAGGAGGAAAAAAAAATCCCCAAATCAGGCTAAGAAAGTGGCAATGTAGAAGAAATGGTGCAGATCCTTTGGCTTTTTTGGTCGTTGGCCCAGAGGTCTACACCTGCCCCCCTCTGTTGAAGTAGAGACAATGGGTAGTATGAGAAATTGAGATTTAAAAAGCTGGATAAGAGCACTTAGCAGAGGATGGTTTCGATCCATCGACCTCTGGGTTATGGGCCCAGCACGCTTCCGCTGCGCCACTCTGCTGTTGCTTGCCTTCTAAGCTTGCCTTCTAAGCTTGCCACTGCCTGTTTCCTAAGCTTGCAAATATGTTTCATGAGCAAGCAACAAGAGGAAAAATGTCCCGTGTTTTGAGAAGATCTGCAATCAAAACTATTGGAGAATGCGGGCATCGATCCTGCTACTTCTCGCATGCAAAGCGAGCGCTCTACCATTTGAGCTAATTCCCCATTTGTGCCGCCGGGTTGTGGTGCTTGAGACACCACAGGTGTGATTTACACATGTTGGTAAACCGGTTGTATTAAAGCTTTTTTTTTTTTTTTTTAAGTATGGATGTCACTCTGCCGTAAGGAAAGGAAGAGTGTGGAGCTTGCGGGGTGCCAGGTGTTGTAAAAGTATAGGTTACCCATAGGTTTTACCATTTTCTAACATGCTAGGAGTCAAGAATTGTGAGGAGGAAAAAAAAATCCCCAAATCAGGCTAAGAAAGTGGCAATGTAGAAGAAATGGTGCAGATCCTTTGGCTTTTTTGGTTGTTGGCCCAGAGGTCTACACCTGCCCCCCTCTGTTGAAGTAGAGACAATGGGTAGTATGAGAAATTGAGATTTAAAAAGCTGGATAAGAGCACTTAGCAGAGGATGGTTTCGATCCATCGACCTCTGGGTTATGGGCCCAGCATGCTTCCGCTGCGCCACTCTGCTGTTGCTTGCCTTCTAAGCTTGCCTTCTAAGCTTGCCACTGCCTGTTTCCTAAGCTTGCAAATATGTTTCATGAGCAAGCAACGAGAGGAAAAATGTCCCGTGTTTTGAGAAGATCTGCAATCAAAACTATTGGAAAATGCGGGCATCGATCCCGCTACTTCTCGCATGCAAAGCGAGCGCTCTACCATTTGAGCTAATTCCCCATTTGTGCCGCCGGGTTGTGGTGCTTGAGACACCACAGGTGTGATTTACACATGTTGGTAAACCGGTTGTATTAAAGCTTTTTTTTTTTTTTTTTTAACTATGGATGTCTCTCTGCCGTAAGGAAAGGAAGAGTGTGGAGCTTGCGGGGTGCCAGGTGTTGTAAAAGTATAGGTTACCCATAGGTTTTACCATTTTCTAACATGCTAGGAGTCAAGAATTGTGAGGAGGAAAAAAAAATCCCCAAATCAGGCTAAGAAAGTGGCAATGTAGAAGAAATGGTGCAGATCCTTTGGCTTTTTTGGTTGTTGGCCCAGAAGTCTACACCTGCCTCCCTCTGTTGAAGTAGAGACAATGGGTAGTATGAGAAATTGAGATTTACAAAGCTGGATAAGAGCACTTAGCAGAGGATGGTTTCGATCCATCGACCTCTGGGTTATGGGCCCAGCACGCTTCCGCTGCGCCACTCTGCTGTTGCTTGCCTTCTAAGCTTGCCTTCTAAGCTTGCCACTGCCTGTTTCCTAAGCTTGCAAATATGTTTCATGAGCAAGCAACGAGAGGAAAAATGTCCCATGTTTTGAGAAGATCTGCAAGCAAAACTATTGGAGAATGCGGGCATCGATCCCGCTACTTCTCGCATGCAAAGCGAGCGCTCTACCATTTGAGCTAATTCCCCATTTGTGCCGCCGGGTTGTGGTGCTTGAGACACCACAGGTGTGATTTACACATGTTGGTAAACCGGTTGTATTAAAGCTTTTTTTTTTTTTTTTTAAGTATGGATGTCTCTCTGCCGTAAGGAAAGGAAGAGTGTGGAGCTTGCGGGGTGCCAGGTGTTGTAAAAGTATAGGTTACCCATAGGTTTTACCATTTTCTAACATGCTAGGAGTCAAGAATTGTGAGGAGGAAAAAAAAATCCCCAAATCAGGCTAAGAAAGTGGCAATGTAGAAGAAATGGTGCAGATCCTTTGGCTTTTTTGGTTGTTGGCCCAGAGGTCTACACCTGCCCCCCTCTGTTGAAGTAGAGACAATGGGTAGTATGAGAAATTGAGATTTAAAAAGCTGGATAAGAGCACTTAGCAGAGGATGGTTTCGATCCATCGACCTCTGGGT
>NC_134690.1:1085000-1087500 GCF_050947455.1 Rhinoderma darwinii | reverse complement strand
TTGTGGTGCTTGAGACACCACAGGTGTGATTTACACATGTTGGTAAACCGGTTGTATTAAAGCTTTTTTTTTTTTTTTTTAAGTATGGATGTCTCTCTGCCGTAAGGAAAGGAAGAGTGTGGAGCTTGCGGGGTGCCAGGTGTTGTAAAAGTATAGGTTACCCATAGGTTTTACCATTTTCTAACATGCTAGGAGTCAAGAATTGTGAGGAGGAAAAAAAAATCCCCAAATCAGGCTAAGAAAGTGGCAATGTAGAAGAAATGGTGCAGATCCTTTGGCTTTTTTGGTTGTTGGCCCAGAGGTCTACACCTGCCCCCCTCTGTTGAAGTAGAGACAATGGGTAGTATGAGAAATTGAGATTTAAAAAGCTGGATAAGAGCACTTAGCAGAGGATGGTTTCGATCCATCGACCTCTGGGTTATGGGCCCAGCACGCTTCCGCTGCGCCACTCTGCTGTTGCTTGCCTTCTAAGCTTGCCTTCTAAGCTTGCCACTGCCTGTTTCCTAAGCTTGCAAATATGTTTCATGAGCAAGCAACGAGAGGAAAAATGTCCCGTGTTTTGAGAAGATCTGCAATCAAAACTATTGGAGAATGCGGGCATCGATCCCGCTACTTCTCGCATGCAAAGCGAGCGCTCTACCATTTGAGCTAATTCCCCATTTGTGCCGCCGGGTTGTGGTGCTTGAGACACCACAGGTGTGATTTACACATGTTGGTAAACCGGTTGTATTAAAGCTTTTTTTTTTTTTTTATTTAAGTATGGATGTCTCTCTGCCGTAAGGAAAGGAAGAGTGTGGAGCTTGCGGGGTGCCAGGTGTTGTAAAAGTATAGGTTACCCATAGGTTTTACCATTTTCTAACATGCTAGGAGTCAAGAATTGTGAGGAGGAAAAAAAAATCCCCAAATCAGGCTAAGAAAGTGGCAATGTAGAAGAAATGGTGCAGATCCTTTGGCTTTTTTGGTTGTTGGCCCAGAGGTCTACACCTGCCCCCCTCTGTTGAAGTAGAGACAATGGGTAGTATGAGAAATTGAGATTTAAAAAGCTGGATAAGAGCACTTAGCAGAGGATGGTTTCGATCCATCGACCTCTGGGTTATGGGCCCAGCACGCTTCCGCTGCGCCACTCTGCTGTTGCTTGCCTTCTAAGCTTGCCTTCTAAGCTTGACACTGCCTGTTTCCTAAGCTTGCAAATATGTTTCATGAGCAAGCAACGAGAGGAAAAATGTCCCGTGTTTTGAGAAGATCTGCAATCAAAACTATTGGAGAATGCGGGCATCGATCCCGCTACTTCTCGCATGCAAAGCGAGCGCTCTACCATTTGAGCTAATTCCCCATTTGTGCCGCCGGGTTGTGGTGCTTGAGACACCACAGGTGTGATTTACACATGTTGGTAAACCGGTTGTATTAAAGCTTTTTTTTTTTTTTTTTAAGTATGGATGTCTCTCTGCCGTAAGGAAAGGAAGAGTGTGGAGCTTGCGGGGTGCCAGGTGTTGTAAAAGTATAGGTTACCCATAGGTTTTACCATTTTCTAACATGCTAGGAGTCAAGAATTGTGAGGAGGAAAAAAAAATCCCCAAATCAGGCTAAGAAAGTGGCAATGTAGAAGAAATGGTGCAGATCCTTTGGCTTTTTTGGTTGTTGGCCCAGAGGTCTACACCTGCCCCCCTCTGTTGAAGTAGAGACAATGGGTAGTATGAGAAATTGAGATTTAAAAGCTGGATAAGAGCACTTAGCAGAGGATGGTTTCGATCCATCGACCTCTGGGTTATGGGCCCAGCATGCTTCCGCTGCGCCACTCTGCTGTTGCTTGCCTTCTAAGCTTGCCTTCTAAGCTTGCCACTGCCTGTTTCCTAAGCTTGCAAATATGTTTCATGAGCAAGCAACGAGAGGAAAAATGTCCCGTGTTTTGAGAAGATCTGCAATCAAAACTATTGGAGAATGCGGGCATCGATCCCGCTTCTTCTCGCATGCAAAGCGAGCGCTCTACCATTTGAGCTAATTCCCCATTTGTGCCGCCGGGTTGTGGTGCTTGAGACACCACAGGTGTGATTTACACATGTTGGTAAACCGGTTGTATTAAAGCTTTTTTTTTTTTTTTTTAAGTATGGATGTCTCTCTGCCGTAAGGAAAGGAAGAGTGTGGAGCTTGCGGGGTGCCAGGTGTTGTAAAAGTATAGGTTACCCATAGGTTTTACCATTTTCTAACATGCTAGGAGTCAAGAATTGTGAGGAGGAAAAAAAAATCCCCAAATCAGGCTAAGAAAGTGGCAATGTAGAAGAAATGGTGCAGATCCTTTGGCTTTTTTGGTTGTTGGCCCAGAGGTCTACACCTGCCCCCCTCTGTTGAAGTAGAGACAATGGGTAGTATGAGAAATTGAGATTTAAAAAGCTGGATAAGAGCACTTAGCAGAGGATGGTTTCGATCCATCGACCTCTGGGTTATGGGCCCAGCACGCTTCCGCTGCGCCACTCTGCTGTTGCTTGCCTTCTAAGCTTGCCTT